>NC_041396.2:131425073-131497573 GCF_900747795.2 Erpetoichthys calabaricus | reverse complement strand
GTGACTCAAGCGTGACAACACACACAGGCGCTCCAGGCTCGCAAAAGAGAGACGCACGCACACACAGGCGGGGGAGAGAGAGAGGCGCGCGCTAGAGAGACACACACAGGTGCTCCAGGCTCGCAAAAGAGAGACGCACGCACACACACACACACACACACACACACACACACACAGGCTGGTGGGGGGGGGGTAGGAGAGAGACGCGCGCACACACACAGGAGCGCTCCAGGCTCGCAAAAGAGAGACGCACGCACACACACACAGAGCGATTGAGGGACGCATAAGTTAGAGAAGGCTTGTTTTTGTTTTCAGTTATGTTTCCGGTGATCGGTTCGTAGCCTGCATTGTTGCAGTGTTACTTTTCTTGGTGGTTTATTAAATTACGGATTTTTCAAATGTTCCTTTTTTCCCCTGTGCTTAAAACTCATTAAAAAAAGTGTTTTTAGCGAGAGCGGTTCCTAGCACTATAGCACGAACTATTGCAGTGTTAGTTTTCTCTGTTGTTAAAGGTTTTCTCAGTGTTATTCAATGTTTTTACATTTAGTTTACCATTACTCTGTGCATTCTATGGTATAATTAACTATATTTGTGCTTAAAAACTGAAAAAATGTATATATTTACATACAGTTTCTACGGTCTGGAACGGATTAATTGTATTTACATACAATCCTATGGAAGAAATTGCTTCGGTTCACGACCAACTCGGTTTACGACCAGAGTTGTGGAACGAATTATGGTCGTAAACCGAGGTTCCACTGTATATATATATATATATATATATATATATATATATATATATATATATATATATATATATATATATATGTGAATGTATGTATGTATATATGTATGTCTATATTTATATCTATATATATATATATATATATATATATGTAGATATGTAAATTTGTATATGTATATATATATATATATATATATATATATATATATATATATATATATATATATATGTATATGTATATGTGGATGTGTATATGTATATATATATGTATATGTAGATGTGTATATGTAGATATGTATATATATGTATATATGTTTATGTATATATATGGTTACATAACCTCTTTAACACACTACTTCTCCGCTGCAAAGCGCGGGTATTTTGCTATATGTATATATGTATGTGTCCTAATGTGTATATATATATATATATATATTTATATATATATATATATATGTGTGTATGTATATATGTGTGTATATGTATGTGTATATATATGTTGATATATGTATATATATGTGGATGTCTATATGTATATATATATATATATATATATATATATATATATATATATATATATATATATATATATATGTAGATATGTGTATATGTAGATATGTATATAAGTATATATGTTTATGCATATATGTGTTTACATAACCTCTTTAACACACTACTTCTCCGCTGCGAAGCGCGGGTATTTTGCTAGTTTAGCATATAAAACAAATCAGCAACTCTATTTAATAAATAAAAAATAGGTCTATCACATTCACGTTTTAAGTAAAAGAAAATTGAGCCATCTGAATAAAACTAAAAATTGCACTCCTTTACAACAAACCCATAAGAAAATGTTGTTTTACATTGCCACAAAATCCACATTTTTTTTAATTAAACAGTCATTTGCACACTGCTAGGCTCTAAATGAATGTGAGAGGATCGGTCATAGTGTGATCTCAGTTCAGTTATTTTACGTGCCCTCCCTTCAGACTGTCAAGGATATGCTTGCACAAACGATGTGTGTTTTCTCTCATAGTGTTGCTTCACATTGTTACTTTTTACTAAAGCCATGGTATCGGAACACATGAGGCAAACTGGTTTTGAACTACCCGCAGGAAGAACGAACAGATATTAGTCCGTCCATTCATCTTTGAAAGTTCAGTTTTCTGTGTCTAGCAAGCCATGCTCCCTGTTGCTCTTTCATTTCTGTAATTTCCTTCTGTTGCATCCGAACGTTTTACCATTGATCATAATATTCTTATAAGTCACGTAGCTAGTGTGTGGGCCTCTCTGGCAGTGTCTTAAATTGGATTGAGTCTTACTTAACAGGAAGAAATTTCTTTGTTAGTTGTGGTAATTATACTTCAAAGACATATGATATTCTTTTTGGTGTTCCACAAGAATCTATCCTGGGTCCACTACTCTTTTCGATCTACATGCTTTCATTATGTCAAATTATCTCAAGGCATAACATGAGCTACCATGGCTATGCTGATGACACACACAACTATATTTATCAATAACGCCTGATGACCCCGACTCTCTTGGTTCTCAAACCCAATGTCTTACTTGTGTTTCTGAGTGGATGAGTAGTAATTTTCTTAAACTAAATAAGGAGAAAACAGAAATCTTAGTTATTGGCAAAAATGGATATAGTGAGAGTACTAGAAATAAACTTGATCAATTAGGCTTAAAAGTCAAAATGAAGGGAAAGAATTTAGGGGTAATTATTGACTTTGACGTAAATGTTAAATCATATATTAATCAGATTACCAGGACAGCATTTTTTCACTTAAGGAATATGGCAAAAGTTAGATCCCTTATAACCTTGCATATTGATGAAAAATTAGTTCACGCTTTTGTTTTCAGTCAACTAGATTACTGTAACTCACTCCTCTCAGGACTACCCAAAAAAGACATCAATCAGTTGCGACTATGAATGCAGCTGCCAGAATCTTAACTAGGAAAAGAAAAGCACATCTCTCCAGTTTTGATGTCACTACATTGGTTACCTGTGCCTTTTAATATTAACTTTAAAATATTGCTAATGGTTAACAAAGCCTTAAATTATCTTGCCCCATCCTATATTTTGGAATGCCTGTCACCTTACACTCCAAGTTGTAACCTTAGATCTTCGAATGAGTGTCTGCTTTTATTTCCAACAGCTAAATTTAAAAGAAGGGGTGAGGCAGCCTTCTGCTGTTATGCACCTAAAATCTGGAATAGCTTACCGGAAGAAATTTGCCAGGCTAATACAGTGGAGCACTTTATAAAACTGCTAAAAACCCATCATTTTAACTTGGCTTTCTTATAGCTAAATTTTAGTGTAACTCTGATAATCATTTTTATCATGGCTCCACATTCCATACTAATCCCTACTTTTCTCTACTGTTCTTTTCTGTGGTGGCGATCTGTGCTACAACCACCCGATCAAGGAACCATGCAGTCCCTACATTTATAAATTGAACACGGAACCCCAGATGTCCACATGACCATTATCATTTAATTCTTTCACATGAAGCCTGAAAACCATGAGGACGGAGTTAGATCATTTATGTTAGGTAGAATGCCCAGTGGGGGCTAGACAGCCTTGTGGCCTTGGAACCCCTACAGCAAACCCCTACTTTTTTTTTTTTTCTGGAGTTTTTTGTTTTGTCCTCCTGCCCATCGGATCTTACTTTATTCTTTGTTATTTTGTATTGCCTAATGTTATTTTTATTTTATAAACTTTTCTTTTCTCATATTGTAAAGCACTTGGAGCTACACCATTTGCATGAAAATGTGCTATACAAATAATTGTTGTTGTTGTTACCCATGTAATGCAACAATCCCATTAAATTTGCTCTCCGCTGAGTAACACGAACACCTCAAGAAGGAAGAAAAAAAAATTTCTGCACGATTGTTATCAGCCATTCTCATTCATTTATCAGAAATTATCCAGATAGTGCTGTCATTTGGTCCTGGTCCACCATTTAGTGATGCCTGTACTAGAGAATTATTTTGGTTTTTGGCTACTCAAAGATAATTTACTTAGCACTTACTGTATGTGATATGAAATTGATTCAATCTTCTTACAGAAACATGAAATGAAAAAAAAGTATAATTTTTACCTTTGCTTCTTTCTCTAGCATTGCACCAGGACTGTCATAAAACCCCTGACCCACTCGCCATTCCCTTTCCTTCCACTCCCCTGCACCTATGTCAGTATGTATAAATCAAACAAATGAACATCAGTGCTATGTACTGACAAGTAGCACATATACACTATACATAGTGCGTGTGTGGGTGTACATCTCAAGATGAATTTGTTCAAGGCCTGCAAATTCAGGTTGGACTAAACATTTGTACTTGAATTAAGTTACTTTGCTCAAGCCTAGAAAACACTATAGGGATAAATAATATAAATTCTGATTGCCTTATAGTATAAAAGTTAACCCAACAAGACTGTACAACATCACGAATGCTATTCACAACAGCAAATGTACAACTGTCTCTGGCTACACCACAAAGAGATTTATAATTGAAGGAATGGAACATAAATTGCTTAATGTGGTTAATATTTTTCAGTTTATTACTGATCTAAGTATATTGTTGCCTATCTTATTAAACATATTACATTAATTCAGCTTTTAAATTTTGTATTAATTCATGATTGTGCCTCAGTCACTAAAATATTAAACCAATGCCAAAAATACTGTTGTATTACAGGATAATTTTATATTCAAGCCCTCTCTAAAATGTATAGCGTTTAATTTTTGGAAGTCAGTAGGTATCTGGGGTTTCAGAGTTCTATTTTCTGGGTGAAATAGACTAGGAAATGAAAACCTAAGGGGCAAGGCAAAGAGAAATGCTTATGTCAATAAGAAAAATAAACACAGAATCATAATATTGCCAACACATTTGGACCTTTGATCAACTCCATTGTAAATGTATAACTCCCTTGACAAACTTAAATTTGTATTTACATGTCAAAGCATTTTCGAATATACCTAACTTCCCTAAAAAGCCACCAATCTCTAAACTTCAAGGTATTTTAGTTACTAATCAGGAGAATATAAACTTCTTTGTTAATATCTCAGGCAAGGAGGAAATTTAATTATTTATAACATCTTCATCATAAAACACTCTGCAGATCATCTTACAATTGTATATTGAACACGCCTCTTTAGTTTAAGATTACCTAAAATATATCAGGGATTGGACACAATTTGTGAATAATGTCAAGTTTCTCTTGGTCTTACATAGTCATATATTTTGGGACTGAATTAAATTAAGATCTTTTTGGGGCAAAGTATCTGGCACATAGCGTTGAATGTACAACTACTCCAAATCCTCTTGCAGATGTTTTAAGGAGTACACCAGATGAAGTCAGACTATCTAGCAATGCATTCACAGTGATATCCTGCATTACATTGTTAGCGCATTGACTAATTTTTCTCGGCTGGATGAATCCTAATGCATTATCCATAATTCAATTGAAAAATGATATCCTATATTAACTGAAACTAGAAAAAAAAAAAAATTTTGTTAATGTGAAACTATGTACAGTTTCTTTAGAATATTACAAGAATTAATTATTGTTTTTCTACAGTAAGCCTATTGGGCTCCTGCCAACATTTCTGATTAATTCTGGTTGTTATAATCAATATGAGGAAGCATAGTATATTGGGCTTTTTGTTAATAATTAGCTTTCAGTATTGGGTAAGAATATTTTTTTAATGTTGTTTAGGATTAATGAAACTTAAGCGTTTTTGCGATTTGCGGGATTAATTGCTTACGTATAGTTTATGGCAATTTGTGTTTGATTGTTTATTATAACTCTCCTAAAGTAATAAATACACCTGGGAATAAATACAATTTCATTTAAGAAAGAACACATTTTTCTCCTGTTGGTAGTTCAATACAAATTATTGAGCTAAAGACAAATGTACTTTAAATCTCTGAGTTCCATTTACAATGTTCGAATATTGATTGCATCTTGCCAGTTAATATCTGGGTATTTCAAATTACTCATTACTACGCTATTCCCATCCATCCATCCATTTTCCAACCTGCTGAATCCGAACACACGGTCACGGGGGTCTGCTGGAGCCAATCCCAGCCATCACAGGGCACAAGGCAGAAACCAATCCCAGGCAGGGTGCCAACCCACCGCAGGACACACACAAACACATCCACACACCAAGCACACACTAGGGCCAATTTAGAATCGCCAATCCACCTAACCTGCATGTCTTTGGACTGTGGGAGGAAACCGGAGTGCCTGGAGGAAACCCATGCAGACACGGGGAGAACATGCAAACTCCACGCAGGGAGGACCCGGGAAACAAACCCAGGTCCCCAGGTCTCCCAACTGCGAGGCAGCAGCGCTACCCACTGCGCCACCGTGCCGCCCTACGCTATTCCCATCTGATCTAAAAGTCTTTTATTAGCATTGAAATCTACATTGAGTATACATATAAATTAGAGTATTATGCTTCTTTATCACTAATTTTTGACTTTCACATTTTACAGTATATGTGTACTTATATTCTCCAATGGCTGGGAGAACATCCATTATGTCTGTTGTGCACAATGCCAGCTAAACTCAGACATACCCTTACTGGGTGTAAAGTGGGCCTGTTCTAAGGTTGGTATACCTGGAGAAACCACCAACTGCTCAAATGCCTGGCTGCAACTCTAGAAACTAACAGAGTGACCCTCAATGCCCTGCCACCCAGGAGAATCAATTCAACTCAATTATTATATTCTTCAGAACGGGGAAAAGACCAGAGGAAGATTCATCCAAGGGCTGGGATTGGCCAATTGGAAGCAGCCCAAGACTGGACAATGTAGGTGGACAGTGACTTACAAGAGCTTTGGAGGCAATGATCACTAGTTTAAGGCTTGATTTAGCATTATGGTCCAACACATTACAAACTGTCTATTTTGTGGGACTCGCAGTCCCTTGGGAAGATGCTGTAGAGGAAGAGTTTGAGCAATAGAATCTGAAATATAGCAAGCTACAGTGGCAAGGGAGGTAGAGCAACAACGCTTGACAGTAAAGATTTACCCAGTGGAAATTCTTTGCTGGGGTATATATCAACATCTACAGTAATGCTGATGAAGCACCTGAGGATCAGCAGTCAAGCCTTATGTCAGACTATCAAGTTAACATCAGAGAAAAGCAGCCAGTAGCTGTGGTTGAAGCAAAATCACCCCCAATGAATGGGTGGGCCATGCAGACACAGAGTGGGTAGGCCCTGGGATACCAGATGTTACCGGTGAACATACATGAAACATTGTGTGCCAAATCAACAAAGCACTCAGGATGGTAGGCACCCAGCTGATATCCACAATAACTTGTTTGCACAGACCCCACCATATTGAAAACTGGAGCAAGAATAGGTGCAAATCTTTAGTACAGAGACACTCTGAGGAAGCATATTGGACTTAACAGCAGGTCCTGTGTACTTGTAAACAACCTGTTTTTTCTTTGACCCCACCCCCTGAAACCAACATCCCACACACATGCATCATCAGTTTAGTGGAGACTGTAACTGGGTCCTCTATCTCGAATGAAGATGTGTACAGGAGGATGCCAAATAAAGAATTAATATTCCATCCAGGATAGGATTTGCCTTGAACACGCAAATATAATTTTTAATTATTGTTTACTGTCATGTAAACGGAAGACCAAAATTCTTACTAGAATTTCTGACCAACATGCAACAAATCTCCATTCTTCAGCACCATGGTCATCAGGAATTACTAGCCAACTGTGAACCTTACCTTGAAAATTCTGGACTTTTCAAAGCCCCATAACAATAAGCTGTGTAACCTTATCAACTCCAAGCAAATCACTTCAACAGCTATTCTTTAACTTGTTGCTTTAAGGAAATTCTGTAGCTCTCTTAAAATAATTCTTTAGTTTTATTATAGTGCTTTTCTCACTAGTCAAATCGCTTTACATAGTTAGGAGGGCCAATTCACTAAGGTGCAGCATCTACCTGGATGATGTGATGACAGCCATCTGGTGGCAGTACACTCACCTCACCTTAACTATTAGGTGGTGAAGGTATGAGACATAATTGGCCAATTTGGGACAGGGGATGATTAGGGAGTCAGTATGACTAGGCCGCGGTGGGCAATTTAGCCAGGAAAATGGGATACACCCTACTCTTTTTGAAGGATGCCCAGGGATCGTTTATGCGTACAGACAGTCAAGACCTTTCATTGGAATACACACTCAGACCACAGGGTAAGCAGCTCCTGCTGGCTTCACCAATACCTCTTCTAGTTACAACCCAAACTTTTTCCAATATGGTTTCTCATCCAGGTTCTGGCTGGGCACAAACATGCTTAGCTTCAAGTGGATGACCTGTTCTGAAGCACAGGTGGTATGGCTGCTGGATCACGTATGTCTATTCATCAGGCTCTTTGATTTACATTCATCTTTCAATATAATGAATGTCTTTTCATATTTCATTTACCACCTCTTATCAATTTTAAATAAAACAAATTGCAATTTCATGAACACTGCAAACACCACAGTACATATATACAGTAATCCCTCCTCCATCGCGGGGGTTGCGTTCCAGAGCCACCCGCAAAATAAGAAAATCCGCGAAGTAGAAACCATATGTTTATATGGTTATTTTTATATTGTCATGCTTGGTTCACAGATTTGCGCAGAAACACAGGAGGTTGTAGAGAGACAGGAATGTTATTCAAACACTGCAAACAAACATTTGTCTCTTTTTCAAAAGTTTAAACTGTGCTCCATGACAAAACAGAGATGACAGTTCCGTCTCACAATTAAAAGAATGCAAACATATTTTCCTCTTCAAAGGAGTGCGCGTCAGGAGCACAGGCTGTCAGAAAGACAGAGGAAAGCAAACAAATCAATAGGGCTGTTTGCTTTTAAGTATGCGAAGCACCGCGGCACAAAGCTGTTGAAGGCGGCAGCTCACACCCCCTCTGTCAGGAGCAGGAAGAGAGAGAGAGAGAGACAGAGTTTGTTTTTCAATCAAAAATCAATACGTGCCCTTCGAGCTTTTAAGTATGCGAAGCACAGTGCAGCATGTCATTTCAGGAAGCAGCTGCACAAAAGATAGCCAACGTGAAGATAATCTTTCAGCATTTTTAGACGAGCGTCCTTATCGTCAAGGTGTTCGAACAGCCCCCCTGCTCAATCCCCATACGTCAGGATCAGAGAAAGTCAGCGCAAGAGAGACAGAAAAGAAAGCCGGGTAGCTTCTCAGCCATCTGCCAATAGCGTCCCTTGCATGAAATCAACTGGGCAAACCAACTGAGGAAGCATGTACCAGAAATTAAAAGACCCATTGTCCACAGAAATCCGCGAACCAGCAAAAAATCTGCGATATATATTTAAATATGCTTACATATAAAATCCGCGATGGAGTGAAGCCGCGAAAGGCGAAGCGCGATATAGCGAGGGATTACTGTACAGTATATTATATAGACTTGGACACAACACAAACTCTTTCACAGAATAAAGTGTGCATCCACCATTGACATAAGACAACTTAAAAAAAAGTCAAAGTATATACAGACAAGTATAAACAGTGCTGCCCCTAGCCAAACTGGGGTCCTAATCAGAATGTTCTTCTTGGGTCCCCCCCTGAATCCACTAAATTAGTATTTCTTATAACAGCTTTAACTTGAACCATAAACACATACATATAAATAAAGAAAGAAGCACACATTACAAACTAATAAAACTAATAATAAAAACTAATGTTACTACTACTAATAATATGAAAATACAACTACTACTAAAAATAATAATGAAATAAGAACTACAAATACTACTACTGAATGTGGTTAATAAACTTACTTAATGCAATAAATACAAGGTCTAAATGAAGCTGAATATTTTGATATTTGAAAAAATGAACATGTGAATATATCACCTACACTTACAGTATGAATTTATCTAAATTTCATTTTGTCCTTCTGATGACATAAGGTACCTTTAAAGCATTAACTTAATCAGCAATATTAACTACCAATAAAATCATAACCAACAATAGAAGTTAATCTAAATAATTGTTCTTTATGTATGTCAAAGCTTGCTTGCAACTTTTTTCCCCCACACAGTTCAGCCAATAACTAACTAATATGCCTGTGTGTTGGTGAAATTTGCAAACGTGTCCCCAGTGCAACAACACTCAGACCACTACATATGATGACTAACATTAGCAGCTTTTAACAACATACAGGTCTTGAAGTCTACATGGCAATAATAAATAATCCACAACCTAACATATGTCAGCTAGGCACTTTAACATCAGATAATATCTATTAAACACTCAATATCAAAAGTATAAGACATAATGCTATTGTTACTCCTTGGCCGCTATAGTAGACCACTAACTTTATCATAATGGCAATTGAAGTAACATTAGCTAACTTACTTGAGTTAGACAAATTTTGATTTCTAAACACACCTGTGAGTGCAGCATGAGCTGCTTCTTCATGCTTTCATTTTTTTTCTTTTTTGTGCTCCTTATTGGTGTTGACTTGAAACCATCCTTCTACTCGTTAAAGGAAAATGATCACAACAGGTGACTGTCAACGATGATGATCCATGAAACACGAACAACATTAGGCAGGCCCCTCCCTAAAATGGTCCTTATCTGACATATGTGTTTGCCTTTTTTTGCTTGTTTTAACATTATGATTGTTTTGTACATGTTGGGGCAAGTTATATAGAGAGGTGTACATGCTGGCTGTGCAGAGATCAAGTTTAATGAGATACCATCTCCCAGTTTCTACTGAGTTGCTGAAAGTTTGGTAATGTAAGGGGTTATATGTAAATGAATATAAGCATACTTTTGCAATTCTTGGTTGTGACATTACTGGCATTACCACCATTTTGTGTTTATTGTGAAAATATCACATTGTACATTTTAAGATCTTGGACTGTGAGGGATATTTGTCAACCTATTTTTTAAGTTATGGATGGTAAAACACATATATAGCTTGAGAAGAGACTTCATCACATCTTAATAATCACAATATTACTTTTGTCCACAGAAATTACAGCAAAGGTTGGGGTACTTGTAGAAAAAGCAGCCAAAACATGCTCTGAAGTGGAGATAGCATGCCAAGTGTACAATTTCAATACAAGGTTTTGACCAGAACAACCTCTTTAGCAGAGACAATATGTATATTATGAATATCTCCAAAGGTGTTGAAGACAATGACCCTTTAACATTCCTGAAGCACAATCTGGTGAATCGCTTGGATAAGACATCTTTCAGATTGTGTGGGCTCATTTTATTGTCATAGCTCATTACTTACTCGCAATTTTAGAAAGGTCCGCTGGCAGACTTCCGGTGTAGGATACTCTGTTAAATCCCAGATGTAACCAACAATGGTTCATAAGTGAGATTCTTGACTTTTGCCCTGATACATCTTAGAGAAGAATAGCTTTCAATACTCTCCAAGCCTGACAAAACTGCATGCCTTCCTTTTCTTTAAAAGTATTTCTCAGTTATACAACCTCTCAGAAAATGAATTAAGCACTACAGGGGATGAAAAAAAATTAACAATGGCCAAATGAAAAAAGAGTTGAACTTTTAAGTAAATAAATCATAATTACAAATGGAATATTAGGATGCCTGGCAATTAGCAAAAAAAAAGTAACATTAGGAAACTAACAGCATTTCAAAGGGGCCAGCTATAAGTGCATTGGTCACAAAAGCTTTTAAATTATTTAATGTGTCAAAGGAACAGGCACAAAAATGGCAAACATGGGCAAATTCAAACTCATTGTCAAAACTGTACATTGTGTGCATCATCTAAAGCCACTACACAAAGATGCATAACCTGATACAAGGAGGACAAAACATTGGGCCCTCAGCAAAAGAAAATGTAATATGGTCTAAGGAGTCATCCATTATTGTATATTTCCCAAATCCAAATATGTTTATGTTTGGAGAAAGTTAAACAATTACTTTAAGTCGCAGTATCTGTTGCCAACTGGTGCGGGATCCATAATGCTATGGGTAGGCAACTTGTAGGAAATTTAACCTTAAGGCAAATGATTGCTCTGAATTGATGAATAACATCCAAGTAACCTGCAGCCATTTTACAGGATCAGATGCATCCTATAGTGCCAACACACTTCCCTTGTGCTTTCCTACTCCAGGATACAGCAGCAACACTCCTATAAACTCCGCTTATTTAACTCAAGTGGTTTCATGAGCACTGTGATAAACTCAAAGCCCTTCTATGGCTCCTCCAATCTACAGACGTTAAAATCATTGAACATTTATACTAGAATGTTCTGAAAAGCAGATTGACAGTAAGGAATCCATGGCCTTTACCGATAAATATAATTTCATCAGTCTAATATAATATATTCAATGGATGTATAATAAGTTAGACAAATAGACAGTACTTACTCTGAATTCCCTTTTTAATATTGAACAGCTTTTCTCTATTACTCCTTTTTTCAGTTATGTGTGTGTATGAGTACATGGTAGATCTGATATTCTATCTAAAGCTGATTGCTTGAAAGTAAAAGACTGAAGACTACCTCACAGAAAGCACAGCTGGTGAAAATATTTTGCTTTATTCCAGCAAAATGAAGCAATGGATACATTTTTCTACACGCATTCATGAACACCATCTTTATTCCTGTTTTCAGTTTAACAACATTTTACAGTATCTGACTTAGCTAGAAGTGAAAACACACAACCTCAGCATAGTTACAGTATTCTATCCGTGTTTCTGTAGATTTTTCTCCCAATCATGTTATATTTAATTATCATGGTGTTAACATTCAAAACATAATTGTGTCCCATGCTAATAAACACTTTCAGAACACTAATTACTTTTAATCAACTGATGCCCTTCCAGAAGCAATAAGTGTGAGACAAGACCTGTAAAACATACACAGAGGACACCAGATATTTGACTTGTTTATAGGCATATCTCAGCTGCTGTGTACTTTTTCGAGCTTTGAACTGTTAAAATCTTCTGTGACAGAGCCAGACTTTCATTTTATTTTACAGATTTTGTAGACACTAGCCTGTACTGTAATATATTGTAGAAAGATTAAGTATTGGCTGGCTGGACAATTATTCTAGGGCAGACTGGCAATTTTTAAAGGCTTTCGGCGTCTAAGGTTCATTTTCTCTAGATTCTGAGTGCATGGGTGTCTGTTTTGTTCTCCTCCACTGCCAGCTGAGTTTAGTTTAATAAATTCATAATACCATTTACTTATATTACTGCTGTTTGGAACCTTAGTAATAGAGTATACAGTGAAATGATTGATGTCTATATGTATTTATAGCATGTGCAAGAAATTGTATGTAGATAATGCAAGGTATTTTTCAGTCTAGCAGAGTATTTTGTGTTTCTATTGAAAGTTACATTTAATTTACAGAAAACTTTATTTGTAAATATGAATAGCACCCTGAAACTGTAGATGGGAACCAGACTCGGAGGAGGATGTCTTAAGGAGTAGTGGCTGCTGACAAAGTAGATTTGTGATGTCTTTACATTTTAATTAGCAGTGAACGTGTTTCACATTTATATACTTAGGCATCATCTACATTAATTATCTGCCAGTCTGCATGCACATGAATCATGTCTATATAATTAAAACAGCCAACAAATTTACAATGTTTCGTTTCATACACTGGAGAGAATCAAGTAGAATGGGCAATTTCGATAAAAATTATGTATAGAGAAAAGCTCAATTTAAAAAATAGTCAGGATACTAAATCTTTCATTTTTAAACAAAATGTGCAGGTTTTCTCACACCTAGTACTCAATAAGTCATCCACCAAAACAATAGTGTAATGTCCAGTTTATAAATGATGAAGGTATTCACTAAACATTTTAGCATACACTCACAAAATTAATGTGAATTATTTGCCATTAAGAACTTCTGGATGCCATGCTGGAGGTAACTTTTTACAAAAGGTCTGTGTTCTCTCTCTTTTTTCTTTGTAATTACTAGGTTTTTTTTTAATCAGTTATTATATTCTCATTAGCTATGATCTGGCACTTGGTTTGTCACTAGGAATGTGCAAATGCTTTTTTTAAATTTTTTTAATCCATATGTGTTGTTATCCTAAACCCAAGCTTCAGCTAATCTCAGCTGTCTTTTGGACAAGCTGAAAACTTGAGAAATGTCACAGAGAGAGTGAAGAGGATAAAAGGGCTGCCTTACATCTGCAACATCTGATAATATAACAGGTTTTGAGGAATGTAAATTCAGTATAATAAAATGCTAAGATCTGTGTGTGTGTGCGTGTTCAGTCCCTACAAGCAATTGGATTGGTCAGTTTGGCTTTGGTGATGCAATCTAAAAAGAAAGCTTGAGTGTGAGACACATAAGGAGGATTAAAGGTGTAGGTGGCACACTGAGAGTCACCTTAAAGTAAGGGGATTATAAAAGAGGGTAGGAGGTGAGAAAAGTGCCTTGAAATGACAGAGTCCGAGAAGAGGCCAAGGTCAAGAAAGGTTCAGACAAATGAGGATACAAGATAGAAACAGCAAAGACCTGGAACAAAGATAAAAATAAGATGGAAATGTTTCAGAACTGGCCTTCTTCCATGTAGTTTCAAATAATTTGGATAAACTGTCATATCTAATGGTAAGTCACAGGGAATTCTGACATTGTAGCATTTTGTGTACAGCAGAGAACTGGCTTAAACCAACTACATGTAGTTCTGGGCAGATTTAACCTAATACAATCTGACAGAGTAGAACAAAGCATGTGGTGCTGAGCATCTATGTGAATGAGCAATGGTGAAAAAGCAAGCACATTACTATTAAAACTAAAATGTGTAATCCACACAGTGAAACACACAATGCATCCAAGTTACATAAATTACATCACTCTGATTAATGTTTATATTTCTGCCATTGCAAATAGGGACTTAGCAATAGAAACGATTCAGTCTGTTACCAACACTTTAATGATGCATCATTCCGACCCTGTAATGGTGGCGACTTCAATCAGGGGAAGTTCAGAAAAAATTACAATTACAAACTTCCATCAGCATGTTAAATATTCCATTTGTTGACAGAGCAAGCTAGATCTACTTTGTTTAAATGTTGAATGCCCTAAAATGTAAATCTTTGGCACAACTAGTAAGAACTAAACACATTGTACTCCCACCTTCAAGCCTGTTAATAGATAGATAGATAGATGCAGAAGTTCATGTGTGTTTTGGAGGATTGTGGTTAATTGCAATATTTATATTTTTCTTGAGTTCCTGTAAATTTTTACTTGGGAACAAAGAAAGCATTATCTTTCTATCTATTTTAGAAAAGAATTCTACATAATAACAAGGAATACAATAATTGGTGTGTTACATGAAACAGATTGAATCTTTCATTAATTATAGCGGGCTACAGATTTTTAAATATACTTTATTTACATATATTTAATATATATATTTATATAAAAACAGAATCTATTATAATCTCTAGTATGTCCCATTCTTTAGGGTTTAGCTTGTGGACAGGGACCTTACAAAAACTATGATACTATTATGTTACATCACTGCTATGCAATTCCAAAACACGGTATGCCATTGTGGTCTTGCACTAGGCTTTCTTATATGTTTTGTACTCCACTGCAGCATTACGTCTGGATTGCACTTCTTTTTGTGCTCCATTGGCCAGATACAATTTTCCCAAATTAGGGGGGTATTCTCAGAAAGGTTCTGTAAGGCAGCATATAAAAGAAGAGGTTCATAATAAATTATTGGTACCAACTCCAGTAATGGAAAGAGCAAGTCCCTTGAGCTTCTTTTCACCCATTTAGTAGGCCACAGATGTGCCACTCTCTATTGCTCTTACTTAAAATTAACTGGGTTCTGTGACGGTGAATAAATACTTTTAAGTGATGGTGCTATGGTTGCAATTGTTCTTTTTGTTTGGCTTTTAGAGAGCAAAGGTTTGTGTCTAGGGTTGTTTCCAGCATGGCGATCCACCCCAACCTTCCTGAAATAGATTAAGCAGAGTTTATTATAGATGGATACTAAGTTACTTACCAGTTGCTTCTTTTGTGGATCAAACAAGTGAATAAGCAACTCTGCTTCTGAGCTCAGATTTCAAAACAGCTGTAGTTGGCTGCTATTCAAACATATATTATTGCAATAAATTATGCACCAAGATGCTGTGACTCCGCACCACTACCCTTATTGTTCTGACCAATACAAATCAGGAGTAGTTTTAAATAACCTTTGAATCGTTTTAAAATATTTTTATAACATTACCAATAACAACCTGTAGCATCTCTTTTTCCTGAGATATGGTGGAAAATGTGCTGAATTTTTTTAAAAATTATAAGAGGTAAGAAAAGTAGCATTTTTACAAATAAAAGGTGTTTATGTCAACATAATTTCTCATGTAGAACTTCCAATTAAAGCTTAGCAAAAAGTTGCCAATGAAATACATTATCTAAATTAGACACATAACCCATTTTCGGAACTAAAATTTGTTAACTGCAGTTATTCCATTCGTAAATATATTAGGAGTCTACTGCAAGCCAGAGTGATTCACAACAAACAGAAAGACTCAGAACATTGCAAATGGGTTAATTTTTAAAATTTCAAAATAATCTTAAAAATAATATTAGTGTCTACTTGATAATATCTGCTGGAAATTGTACCCAAAACACAGACAGTATGGTTCAATTGTTAATTTGAGATCACATGGTCGAAGCAGACCATTCTTTTGGAGAAATTTCACAGAAAAATTAGTCTAAGAAGCACGGCCAGCTCATTACATTTAAAAATGGATCGGGGTTGGTTGAGAACAAAATGGCAAGGTCAGGCAGGTCAGAGAAAAAGATCTTCCACAGGACTGGACTAACTTAATTCAACAAAATTAAGTAACTATTAACATCCCACATGGCTTTCTGTGGAACTTGTGATGATGCCAATGAAGAAAATTGAAAGGCAAGGTGACAGCTTAATGGGTGCACTAAAAACAAAATGAAAAAAGACAGTGTGTAGAAATGTAGACACATTACAAAATGTGCTGGAATTGGTAAGATTTTTTTTTCTTAGAAAAAATTAAGCCCCACAACCATCACGATTAAGAATTAGGCGGGAAGAAGGCTTCATTAGCTTGGCCATTTCAGCTAACATCAGTACTGAGGGGGAGAAACACTACAACCAGAAGCATGAGTCTAATAAGGAAGATGGAAACACAGCCTCAGCCTGACATTCAGCAGTGAAACATTTACAGCAGATCTGCAGATACTGCATTATGAAAAAAGTAATGGAGCAAGTAAAGGAAGTGAAAATTCAGCAAGGGATTTTATGAAGAAACTATCATGGTCTTTGCCTACTTTGCTCTAAAACTCTGTTTAGATTTATATATTATATCCAGTAACAGCGCACTGCATGATACCATGCAGTGAATACATTTGACTTCATAGTTTTCATACTCTTTCTCTGTACGTTTAGCATTCGTTTGCTCAGAGGTTGATGCGGTTGCTGCTTCCTGAGCAGCTCTTCTTTTTTCCACCCTAATGGCCTGCTTCCTCTCTTCATTCGTCGGCATCTTTTCATGTTAAAACTGATTAAGTCAGTGTTTGTGTTGCAATTACTTAGTATGTTTTCCTTAATTTTTCACTTAAGCTGGCATTTAAGTCTTCAATCTGCCTCAAGAATGATTTAAGACATGAAGAGGTAGGGGAAGTGATGGCGAAGGTGGTAGGGATAAGAACGTCGCCCGTACACATGAACTGCACAGCCACCCTGCTGGCCGTTGCCAAGAGTTGATTCTACAATAAAATAAAATAAAAATAAAAAAAGGAATAACTTTGGAGGTCAATCATCACCCCGAAAACAGATAGTAGACGTCATGTAGAATATGTGTACCAAATTTCATTTCAATAGGTCAAACGAGCTAAAGGTGATTTAAAACCCTGGACAGACAAATGAACAGCCACAGTAGCGTATTATATAACAAGATACATTTTTTACAAGCAGCTAAAAGCTATTGTGCTTTGCGCTATTCTGATGGTTTGCTTATTTTGCACAATAAGAACTTAATGCTGCAGTAAAAGTAATTATAGGTATTTTTCTTGTTAAATGCTCTCTTTACTTGTTACTCATTTTCCTCAGGTGTTACTGCCTAGCTATAGTATGTATATAGGATGTACTAAAGCAGGCATGTCAAACACGCGGCCCGCAACAGAAATCTGTGCGGCCCGCATGACAGATCCTAGTTAGCACTGAACTTGTACAAAATTATTACTATCGTTTGAGATTGAATCATTCTGCATCTTCGGTGTTACTTATTGACTTTTCTTACTTCTGCCTTCTGACAAAACCGCAATTTCCCATGGCATTACGGTACCGGAAACGTCATCTGCTAGTATAGCCACGAGCCTTGACCAAAGTTAATGAGCTGCAGCATCACAAATGAAGTGCTAGGCTACAGCAGCGGGCAGCAGGGGCGGCCTTAGGCATGTGCAAACTGTGCACCTGCACAGTGCCGCCAAATCCCAGGGGCCGCCTCGCCAATATATATTGAATATAAAACAGAAAGAGAAAATAGCGACACAGCTGACGGCAATGTGGCCGAAAAACATTGTGTTTCTTGTTAATTAGTACGCTGTATTTACAAATGTCGCTAGAGTCGGAGCAGTAAGCTATATGTAGTATTATAAGTATTATAACGTTCTGCCGTAATGAGAATATCATGGGCCGCCACTTGGTTTTCAAGTTACGGACACGCGTATATAGAAGCGTGTCATGAGCACGAGGCAGCTATGCAGTGTCTGTAATGGATGTTGCCATCCGCCGTGCATAACATACCGTATTGACATTGCCAAGCGAAGGGGCCACCGATTCTTTCTCTGCCCAGGGCTGACCATGAGCATAGAGCCGCCCCTGCTAAGGCTACACTACTGACTGGGCTGCTGAGATTGGCCACTGGGCAGAACTGACCATCACGAGTAGTAATAGCCCACATATTTTCACTTTTTTTGCTCTAGTTTCATGTAAATTTGTGCTAGTATTGTAACGAACAGTTAGTGCAAACTACAGCTGAAGATCTGAAGTGGACGCGAGAAGTTGGTGATTTGTTTATTAACATATTTTTGTGAGTTTGTAAAATTATTGAAGGTCAGGTGGCTTTTTGCATATCGGCTTATTTTTCAATATAAACTTTGAAGTAATCTTAGTAAAGTAAAATTTGATTTTTGGAGGATTTGTTTTCCAAATTGAATTTCTGAGCAATGAATTCAGTGAGCATTTTCGTGATGTCAGTTCACACAAACAGGGCATTCCGCTGTTCTCTTACAACGTTGAGAATGCGCCTGAGAATATCCAAATGGAATTGATTGAAGTGCAGTCAGATTCTATTCTGAAGGCAAAATACAACGAAGTTGGTGTGCCAGGCTTGTATGCTTACCTGCCACCCTAGTATATGCAGATCCGTAAGTTGGCATCGAGAGTACTGTCAATGTTCGGAAGCACTTACCTTTGTGAGCAATTGTTTTCGTTAATGAAAGCTACCAAAACCCCACATCGCTCAAGACTTACCGTCAAGCACCTTTCATCCCTCATAAAAGTTGTAGCTGAACAAGATTTCAAGCCTGATATTGACGAGCTGGTTACTAACAAGAGATGCCAAGTGTCGGGACAAAAGAAATAAATCTCACACTGTAAGGCTCCTATATAAGCAATGAATATAATATAATGAATATAATATAATAAGGACCTAGCTAAGAGGCTATGACTCTAATTGTACACTGTTGTATGGAGACTGTATGAAAATAAATTGCTTTTCTTTAAACTTTAAACTAAGTGTTACATTTTTTAAAGATTTCAGTATTGGAAAGAAAGCTACAGTAACTTTGTATAATAGTATAATAGTATTTGTTACAGTGCGGCCCGCTGACGCACATATGGCAGTCGAAGCGGCCCACCAATGGTAGTGAGTTTGACATGTCTGTACTAAAGCCTTATTTATTTATTTATTTATTTTGGCCAACAAAAAAGACCAAGATGATTTTTTTTAAAAGCCAATGAAAATAACTTGAACTTGTATATTGCCTTTGATTTGTCATAATGTGAGGGGGGCACAAATGGTGCTGATGCACCAGAGAGCCTTATATTCATATTTATTTGCTTATCAGACACTTTTATCCAAAGTGACTTAAAAAGAGGTCAACATAATCAAATAAACATCAGTCTGGGGGACTGTTTGAGAACAAGTGTTACAGGGCAAGAACAGAAAATTGGTCTCCGCTAGTGAAGAGCTCAGATCAACAAATAAGGTGGTTACAAAACCAAATAGCTAATATCAGTTACACAGAAATTCACCAAGCAAATCAAATGCTTCTTATACATACTGAGGGAGTCAAAATTGCAAATGTCTGTATATTTTGTCAGAAATGGTCTGACCTTGCGGGTACTGCATAGAGTGAATCTGGAAGAATGACAGACCATTATAAGCTGGTCACCTATCACCACCTCAAGGATGCATAACCACTAAGCAGGTATTTGCAATAAACTGGGTCTGATCTCGTCTTCATTTGTTGTGGTTTTAGAGTTATTTGCTTTTGTGGAGGTGAAGTGTTTTACATAGCATTATTGCTGTGTTTTTTGTTTTTCTTCAAATAGTCAGCTTTTCTTATATATATTCCCAAGCTGTATAAGTTTAGGTTGACAAATGACTCTAAATTTTCCTTGTGTCCAAACTATTGTCCAGTCTATGGTTGATTCTGGCCTTAAATGTTTCCAGGGTGGGCTCAACTTCTGTATGACTCCGTTAATTGGAGCAAGTTAAGGAAATGGATGGAAGAATAATCTATTTGTGAAATAAAACAGAAAATAAATGCTCAATTAAAAAAGGCACATTAAATTAGTGGTTAGTAATTAATTTGTAGTTTTTTAGGAAGCCAGATTGCAAAATTGTCGATAATAGGGTTTAAAGCCTTCCATGTTTCATTCTGGCCAGCTACCTATCATTCACACCCTAATGCTTTTAGGAGAGTAGATACATTTTAATTAAAAAAAACAAACAAACAAACAAAAAAACACAAAAGACAGAAGCTTAAAAGCTGATCCCAACCTCCTCCTCTTTTGAAGCCTTTACCTGAAGCATTTATTTCCAAATGGAAAAATATGCTTAGCGATAAGATAATTTAGTTTTATTTCTTTTTGTTTCTCACCCCTGGTTTTTCAATCTTTATCTTTGCTTTCTTTAATATGAACATTTTATTTTGCTAGAGGCAATATATGAAAATATAAGAGCTCTCTGCCAGGATGTTATTACTTTGCAAGGTGTTAGAAGAGTTTTAATACACTTCAAAGTCTGTTTAAGATCCGCAGGCCAAATAATAAATAAAATAGAAGAAATTTATACATTCTGTCAGAATGGAGGAAATGGGCTGTGGGGGTGGGCAGCAATGCAAAAGGTGGTGAGAATTAAAACACTGGGTGTTTAAAAAAAGTGACAGCAGGAGAACTGTTCTGGTAGGCAAACATACAGTAATAAATTCTTCAGGAGGACACATTTGCTTTAAAAATGGCACCAGATTTAAGAAGCACAATAATGCAAGTAAATTAAAGATAAAACTTGAAACAGCAGCTGTTATTCTATGGTTTTGAATTTTTGGCATTCTCTCAAAATATATTAAAACTTGAAACCATTTGAAATTCAGCATCTGTTACCTGGATATTAAGCCATAGCGGAGCATTTGACATTACATTATGTGTGAGATGGCCTTAATGAGATCATTTTAAAAACAAAAGTGTAGAATAATCAACACGAATAGTAGCATTTTTTCATTATTATTTTCCTGGATAAATATGCAAAAAAAAAACCAAAACAATGTATTGAATGTGTCATTTATTATTCTTTACAAACAGAAGAACCTCAACATAAACATATTAGAAATATTAAACTCTTAGGATAATCTATGGATGGTCTTTAAATTACATATCTTTCCATTTTATTAACTTGTTTTTCTCATGATAGGAGCAAAATGGAATAATCATTTAAACGAACACATCACACTTTGAGATTTGGAAAGATTTAACAAAACTGAGGAAAAGGGAAAATAGAAAGATTGGCCTTACTGTAAATTCAATATAATACACTGTAGCAGTTAAGGCTTTTGTCCACCTCTTGAACCCTCAGGTACTACTCTGAACACGAGGTAAAAGTACAACAATATTTTATTTTGCTGTTATACAGTACACCAAGCACTCTCCACACTACACTCATATAAATCACAAAACTACTCCAATAAACCAATCCTCCTCGCCCAGACACTTCGCCACCCTACCTCCCAGCTCAGCTCAGTGTTCTGGGCTTCCCATAGTTCTTTTATAGCCCCTGACCCGGAAGTGGTTCCTGGCCAAACCCACAAGTCCGTTTTCCTTCTGGGTCAGGGCAAACCGTCCTCTTCTTCATCCCGGGAGCACGTCGCTTCCTCCGGTCACGTGACTGTGACGCACTCCCAGGTTATAGGGCACGCAAGAGCCCACTAGCCCCCCTACAGTGACTCCCGGTGGCCCCCAAGGTATCCAGCAGGGCTGTGTGTATAAACTACAGAGTCCATGAGGCCCTGCTGGAACTCGGGGCACCATCATGCTGTCCGGAGGGCTCCTCCTAGCGGCCTGGGGGTGGCGACCGGAGTCCATAGCCGGTCGTCCATCACAACACGTTTAACCCACTTTAAGCTTTTGTGGGATTAGGAGGGCAGTGGGTATGTGAGCAGAACCAAAAAATCAGTGTTGTATTCCAAATGATTAATTTACTATTCCTGTGAAGTGCAATTCTATACAAATGTGGCTATTTATAAACTTTACTGGTTCAAACTGTGCCTCTTACATTCCCAACAACAGGTATTGAGTCTGAGGGTATACGAATGGTGGTTTTAGTTAGCCTACCATGTGGGATAGAGGTTAAGTTGGGTTTATGCTTCAGTTTTGTCAGGATAGTCATCATCTGGACTATGCAGCAAATATAAGCTCATTTGAATATGTGGAAGCATCCAATGAGGGAGTCTGCCATATTAACACTGTGTTTGTCATTTTTGCCAGAATCTAGTATATAAAGATCTCCTATCTAGTAAATGGAAAGCCTGTAGAACTGTTCTACTGTTACCTAGAGTATATCACAGAGTATAAATTACTTTTAATATTGAGTACATTGTCACATTAGTGAAACAAAATAAGAATGGAGTTAATAGTTTCTGTTTAAAATCTCAAAATATATAACAAAAGAACCATACAAATATTTGACATTACAGTATTGCTAAAAATCTTAGGCACATGAATAAAAAAGAACCAAAGATGTTTTCCAACTTAATGAAATAAAAAAATATTTTTAAAAAATTTACATCAGTTTTAAAAGATAATTGGCTTGATGTTTGTTCTAAGAGATTTTGGAAAACATGTTCTTTTTTAAGCACTCTCCACCTCTTCTATGGTCAAAGTGCCTCCTTTGTGGCCCAGAAATTTCAAATTTTGACTTATCAGACCAGAGCACTTGCTGCCATTGTTCAACACCCCAGTCCTTGTGTTATTATGTAGAGGAGAATCTTTTGGCTTTGTTTCTACTTTGAAGAAATTACTTTATGGGAGTAACACTTCCATTAACACCACATCTGACAAGACTTCTCCAGAGTACAGAGTGATATAAATGAGTTTTAGTAATTTTTATGAGTTCAGAGCTGATAGCAGTGCTTGACTTCTGCATTTGCAGGGACTGCAGTTTAACATCTCTCATTTGGTGCACTCAGATTCTATGGCACACCAATGCATTTCTGGTCATCTACCTCACTTGTTACGTTGTACCTCAGTAGAGCTTGAAGCTCCTGTCTGCTGTGAAATTTCTACTTGGGAAAGACCTTGCTGATGTATTAAGACCACCTTGTGTTTTCATGCTATGCTAACTCTTGCTTTGGTGTAAGAATTCATGATTTGAAAGTTAAATTATCACATTTTCCACACTCACTTTTAGTTTGGTTGCTTTCACCCAATTTGATTCTATCTTCACCTGTCTCCATTTCACTTGGTTGAATCATCTTATGATATTACTGATCAATAGCACTTATTAGTGATGTTAATTTGATCATGCACTGGGCTCTACACTTAAGAGTAATCAAGCTTTTCTTCTGAAAAGTGTCTATTAGTTACCGTAGATACTCGCGTATTAGTCGATCTCGCAGATAAGTTGAGTGTATTTTTAAGCCAAAAATTACGAAATTTGTTATGACCCACGTATAAGTCGAGGGTAAAACTTTTTTTTTTTTTTTTTGTTCTTTATTTCACCTTATACAATTTCTTGTATTAGGTAGTTTTCGCATACCCCTTGGGGTCAGAGCACAGGGTCAGCCATTGTACAGCACCCCTGGAGCAATTACAAGTTAAGGGCCTTGCTCAAGGGCCCAGCAGAGCAGGATCTCTTTTGGCAGTGACGGGGATTTGAACCGGCCACCTTCGGGATACCAGCACAGATCCTTAGCCTCAGAGCCACCACTCCACCCATAAACTTGACACCTATCAGAAATAGAGGGCGACAATCAGCTGTTAATGGCGACAAAACTCACTGTCACGTCACAGGCATTCCCTCTATGCTTGGAGAAATGCTAGACTCGTTGACTCAACAACTAATCCTTGCGTGTGCATGAGTTGCGAAATGTAAACAAATGTAAACAAAGGCAAGATGGCATCGACATGTCACAAGGGAGCAAAGCGAGTGCAGAAAAGAAAACACTCGGCAGACGATGTTTTGCACATTATCGCTGAGTCGGACTCTGATTTTTCAGAATCGGATTTTATTGACAGTGATCAGGAATCGAGCAAGAGAGTGAGAAGCCGGCATCAGCTGATCGGACACCAGCCGATGCCGCGCCAGCTGAATGCATTCGCGCAGCCGATGCACCTACGGCAATGTTCGCGTGGGAGGAATACCCAGACATTGATCCATGGGAGCCGAACTGGCTACCGGACTTCACAAGGCAGCATCGCTTGCTGTTGGACATGACAGATCACCCGCTGCTGGACTACTTCAGGCCGCTCTCCTGATGCTGCTTTTCAGCTACTGTCAGATGAGACAAACAGGTAGGCAGAGAAATTTTTTTGAATCGCGGGCTGCGCTTGCATTGCATTGATAGCGTGCGTTGCCTTGGTTCTTTTGATTCCAAATCTGGTCGCACGTGGCAGCTAATGGTATGTTTGTTATCCAAAACCTGCAAAAGCTAATGCTCAAATTCAAGTATTTCACAGTTTAAAGAATTATTTAATGAAATTAGAAAAAAACTAGCTAATTAGCAATAGTATTGCTGGCTTATAATTATTTCAAAGACCATGGGAAACGGCAGATGACCAGTGACTTAACACAGTGAAGCGTTGAGTGTACAATGTCATTACCCAAATTTTTTGGACAATTGTGTTGCCCCGTGGATAAGTCAACCCTGTTTTTTTAAATGAATTTTAAGGCATAAATTTTTCGACTTATCCGCGAGTATCTACGGTACTTTAACAAAACACAAAATATCTCAGTAACATTTATTTTTTCTTAAATGAATGCTTGGAAATCTAAAATAAGTACTTTACTACTCATATATTAATGCAAAAGACCAAAAAAAAAATCTGTATAAAAAATTCTAGGGTACCTGAGACTTTTCCACACTTGTCGATGGACATAGAGAGTTCATCCAAAAGACAAATTAAAGCAGCCTACATGATTGTCCTTTATGGGCATTGTTAAATTAAGGGCAGTATTGATATTGTTGGTGTAGCTGCCTTATTATACCTATTATAATGTCAACAACAAAAATGTATTACTGTTTATGTTGCTATTATGAATTGTGAGATCTGTAACGGTGGAAGATTTATCAGCTATTCTCTTTGCATCCTATAGCCTCAATTTGTTTGAGAGTTTACATGTCTACTAGTGACACTTAGAGTGATACTAGTGACCTTACAGATCTGTGCACCTGTTACTGGGTAGTTATTAAGAATGTTTATAGTTATTGGTTCTGGATACAAGCTTTAGTATATACTGTATAGTACAATACACACAAATATAAGAAAACATACTGTCCCCATTCTGCCTTCTACACTATCTTAGTAAGAGCTTGAAAAAAAATGTAAAAGAAAAGAAGAAGAAATAAAGTGTATGTAATGGGGTTTGGGGGTTATGGGGTATAAACTCTGAGGGTCACAGTATTCCACATGACACAAAGACTTCCATTATGGAAATCTGTGGGCTGCCTCTTCTGGTCAGGTGACTAACGATCACTTCAAAAAAAATGACAGGCAATATAGAGATCAGGAACTCTGCTTACGTGTGGCCAAAGGTGTAAAAGAAGGTCAGGGAGAGAGAGACAGAAAGAGAAAGAGAACTCTACTTGAAAAATTTGCAAATATCAATGGAAAAGCATGGTAAAAGACCCAAAGACTGAGAGCTATATTTATATGAACCTGGCTATGGGGTACAACAGGACTAAGAGTTTACCCTATATGTCCAGTGGCATATTGTTGAGAAGAAATGTGCCTCCTTAATTAGGGATGCAATCTTTACAGAATTTCTCATCTAGTTGTTGAACAACAACACAGAGACTCTCTCTCTCTCTCTATTACACATATATATTTATATATATTAATTTAAACAGATTTTTATTTTCACGGGAATTGTTACATATGCATCAACGCAATGTATAACTGCCCGTGATTGAATTTCGTTTCTTTCCCTCTATTAAATAAAATGACTTTTTTGAATATTTGAGATTTGTTAATTGTGATTGCAAAAACTATTCTAACAGGAAACTGTTAACGTTTTAATACAAATGGCATATCAAGATCTTCTTTGTTGTCTAATGTTATCTGCGGAAGATGTACTATATTACCTTACTTGGATACATCCTTCTTTCTACAGTAATTCGTGCGTTGTAAGACCGGACATTGTTAACGGTTGTAGATATTCTTTGGGTTATTGTAAGTTGTTGTTTTCATCTGCCGCACAATCACCACCAACTGTTTCAGCATAGTCTATTGATACACATTTAACCAATTTGCCATTTAACCTTTCGACATTTTTGGATGCATTTAACCAATTTGATGTGTAACCGATTAACATTTTTGGCGTGAATTCATTTGACTTCCTCATTTCTCGGTGCTAGAACTGCGCGTGTACTCATTTTTTATGTTGATAACCCTTCATGATGACATTCTTCAACAAGATTTGGACATAGTATGTCTTCTTTAATCGGGAACTTAAAGTGAGAAAAACGGTAAATGTATAAGTAAGAGTTGAGGTCTTGTTTGAAAATATTTGAGAGGAGGGCGTGACTTGAAAAAATGTCAAGGCAAAAGTCTTTTCTCACAGAACTTGGAAAAAAATCCCTCTTCCAAAAGTGTCATCTCCAAGAAGTCTTGTCACGTTGAAGAATTTTTTTATATAACATATTGATATATGTATATGTTATTGAGTATGTCCTCCTCACACCACCAAAACAGCTCAGACCCACCAAAGCATGAAATCCACAAGACTTCCAAAAGGTGTCCTGTGATATCTGGCACCAAGATGTTAGAAATAGACCTATTAAGTCCTATAAGTTGCAACCAGGGTCCTCCATGAATCAGACTTGTTTTTAAGGCACATCCCACAGATCCTCAGTTGGATTGAGATCTGGAGAATTTGGAGGCCAAGTGAATACCCTGAAGTCTTTGTTGTGTTCCTCAATCAATTTCTGAACAATTTTGCAGTGGAGCAGGACACACCATCCATCTGAAAGAGGTCATGGCTATCAAGGAATATGTGGTCTGAAACAATCTTAAAGTAGGTGGTACTTGTCAAAGTAACATCCACATAAATGCCAGGACCCAATGTTTCCCAGCAGAATATTGCCCAAATCGTAACACTGCCTCCACTAGGTTGCCTTCTTACAATAGTGCATCCTACTGTTATATTTTCTCCAGGTAAACATACCTGGTCAACCACATAATGTAAATGAAAATATGATTCATTAGACCTGGCTATCTTCTTACATTGCTCCATGGTCAAGCTCTAACACATCCTCATTGTAGGTGCTTTTGGCAGTGGACAGGGGTCAGCATGGTCACGCTGACCGGTCTGCAGCTAATAAACCCCATATGCAGCAAGCTGTGGTGCAGTGTGTCCTGACATCTCCTTCTCCTTGCCAGCATTAAGGTTTTTCAGCAATTTCCGATTCCTCAGCTCTTCTGTGTGACTAGACCAGACAGACTAGCCTTCTATCTAGCTCTTAGGCACCCATGACACTGTCGCTGGTTCACTGGTTATCTTTCCTTGGACCACTTTTGGTAGGTACTAACCACTGCATAGCAGGAACACCCCACAATACCTGCTGTTTTGCAGATGCCCAAAACCAGCTTTTGAGCCATCAAAATTTGACTCCTGTCAGTGTCTCTCAAATCCTTAGGCTTGCTCATTTTCCCTACTTCCAACACATCACCTTCAAGAACTGGTAGTTCACTTGCTGTCTCATATACTCCACACCTTGACAGCTACCACTGTAATGAGATAATCACTGTTATTCAGTTCACCTGTCAGTAGTTTTATTGGTGTTGTTGAACAGTGTATAACTATATGTTGTGGCCTGCAGTGGGCCTCCAGCTCCCAAACCGGATACAGACAGATGCAGACACAAGTTCTTTCTGACACAGAGGCTTTTATTTAAAGGTGGGAAACTCTTCCCAAACATTTCCCACTAGGCAGCACCACAAGCACAATAATGTAATAGAGCAAGGAACAATGCCTTCTCTTCTTCTATCAGTCTCTGTCTCTTGTGGCTCCTTTGTCTCCACTCCTCCCAGCAAGCATCATCCTTTCCCTCCTGACTCTGGCTCCTAGAATAGTGGCAGCAGGCTGCTATAATTATCCATTTCCCAGGAGTACTTGCAGTGGCCCGTTAGTGTGGTGCAGAAGCCCGATCAAGGAGGGACTCTGCAGTCCCGGCAGCACACCCTGGCAGCACCCATGGAACAAAACAGGGCTATACCAAACTCCAATTCCCTCAAAGCCCCATGGGAATCTGAGGCACTGCTGCAACCCATCTAGCATTTCAAGGAAGGTAATGCCCTGTTCCTATTTTCTCCCCTAGTACTTCCATTATTAAGGCATCCAGGGCCCTGGATGTCCATCATAATGTATTTAAAAAGTACATATGCTTGCAGACATTATGATTTTTCTTTAGATTACACTTAGTGACGAGTTGTTAATGTAAAGCAAATAAAGTAGCACTTTAAGTCTAGCAGGCAAATTAAGAAAAAAAAAAGCAAAACAATAGTCCCACACAAATCCTGTGAAAATGAAAACTCTGGGACCTTTAATCATTAAAAAAAACAAATGAAAGTCTTTGTGATTAGTTCACTTCTTGTAATAAAAAGATATAACATACTTAAAGAAAAATGCCTGAAAAAACAATTTAGCTAAGCTAAAATACTTACTAAGTAATGAAACTAAAATTGAAATTAATTACACTTGCAAGATTAGAATGGTGAGATGTGCTATGTTAACATTTTACCAGGCCTGAAACAGTAGCATCCAAAGCGTACTACTAATCCAAGTCATATACATCATATCTAACTTTTTTTGATAACATATACAGTAGATTCTTTATTTCTTTATACATTCAGACTGGAAAGTTAAACTAGAAAAATTCAACAATGTCAGACAAAAAAAAAAATCATAAAAGGTGAGCCTTACTTCAATCCATCAGGATGTACTAACTGTCAGACTGCCATCACCTCCAAGATCACAGGACTGGGAAAGGTGCACTACACACTTGAGACTTGAAATGGCACAAGACAATGCTTCTTCATTTTTGCACATTGTAAAGTACTTGAGACAGTACCTTCATTTCAGCATTACCCAGGATTTATTTTTCTACTCTCTGCAATCACACACAACAAAACTGACCTCAATGTATTTTTTAATTCGTATTTTCAAAACCATGGAAACTGCTTTCAAGTAAAGGTACTGAATTCTTTAAGATTTCTACTATTAACACAGGTAGCACACTGCAATGCTGAGTACAAACATACAGGTGCACAATTTGTATTCTATTTTATTTATTTTAACTTAAATCAGTCACAAAATCAAGAGAACCTGTTAAAAAGTGAAATCATCCTGTAACTCTGCCAAGTGGTTTTGTATGTTCTCCAAACCCACACAAGTATACATGGTGTGTGCTTATTTAGAGCAACACTGCCTGGAAACAGAAAGAAAAGCTTTTCAGCAGAAAGCACATTTAAATAGTTAATAGTAAGTCTTTTATTTATACATTGCATGTTCAAAAAAAGCTGCTTTCAAACACATAAAAAAGCTAGACACTTTTCAAACATTCGGAACAGTAGCCAAAATATGACTACACTATTAAATGAATCTTTTCTTTAATATGCCACAGTATAACACAACTGGAGAATTATGTCTGTAACTTACTTAAATTAACAAGTGTTTAACAAATGTCCAACATAAAAAATGAAAGTTATTTTTTTATTTCTTTAATTAGGAAATAAAACATTATAACAAAACACAAAATCAATCTGACAGATGAAGATCTGGAAATACAATTTCATGCTGTGAAAACAATCCAAGAAACTCAGTATTCAACTCCCATCAAATGAAAGCTCATCTTTAAATAGTAATAAATAAGCACGTGCAGAAACTTAATACCTACCGTGTTAGGTATGCCCACCTGCTGTAGTATTGGGTGGTATTCCCTTTTGCGTTAAGGAGAACCTCAGTTTGTTGAATCATGGGAATAATTTTAATTACTGGAAATCTTCCATTTAAATTCTGATCTTAGCTGACTCAAAAACAGCACATGCGGATTTTTTTGCCCATATATTAATACTGTAAATGTCCCATTCAGTCTCATTGAAAGGGTTTTCTATGGGAACTTACATAGGCCATTCCAGTAAACTTAATTAAACAGAACACACGTTCTTCTTCATGGAACCAGACTGATATAATGTGCTTTGTAACATGTTACCATACAGGGAGCATGATTGTGAACAAGTGTAGACTGCATAGTTCTTAAATGTTTATGGCTTAGAACGATGATGATGTATGCTACGGCATTCAGGTGTGCTCATGTGATATTCAGAGGACTATATTGCATTAAGAAAAAAATCCCTGTACCACTGCACTCTATATGGCATGAGGCACTACAGATAAGTTGATTCATGCTGTTTCTCACCATATTCTTCCTCTTCTGTCTGCATGTAACAGCAGACGTTCAGACTTGTCAAACCAGGCAACATTTTTCCAATATTGAGCCATCCTAGTCTTGGTGATTGTGTACCCACTGCAGCCAAATGTTACTGTTTTCAGCTGTCAGGTGTAGAACTGCTGCCTCGGCCCATTCATTTAAAGATGCTCTCTGTACACCACCTTTACAAATAGCGGTTATTAGAGTTTTTGTAAGCTTACTGTTAGATTGAATGGGTTTGGGAGACATTTTTACTAACTCAATTTTCATTTACTGGCTGCTTTATAAAAAAAAAAAAAAATCACACTATCCCCCATAAACTGAGATGTAAAAACCACAACTGTCAAGTGATTGGCACCAACAATTATAAGTATTCTTACCCACTCTAATGTTAAGCCGAGTACATATTTCACATATGTATTCAATTAAATAAATATAAATGCACACAAATATACACACACACGTATATATTTTTTACTTTGTATTAATGTTGTCTGTAAAATCTATGAAAAACAGTTAAAAACTATTCCCTTTTTCCTTTAACACAATACCTATTGTTTACTGAAAAAGCAAAACTGGATTCACCATTGTGACACCCTGTGTAGTGGGAATTGGGGACACCAGTGGGACTGTGTGTGACCAGGAAGATGGTGTAAGACAGGGACACACGAACACAAATGGGTTGGGTTTTTTTGCAAAAATAAAACGAGATTTTATTTACATGTGCACATAAAGAAAAATAAGAATAATGTCCTGCGGAATATATACACATTGCCCAATACCACAAAGGACACACTAAAACAGTTATAAAATGGAGTCCAAAAATGATTATTATATACAGTATTTACAGTGCTGACTGAAAGTCCCAAACGAAAAAAAAAATGCACTCAAAATTAGTGAAACCCAAATATGCAGAAAAACCAAAAATAAAGCTGTCTTCCTCTGCAGTAATCCAAGTCAGGAAGCGGAGTGTATAATAGCGTATAATACAGGGTTTACCAAAAACAAGAATATTCAAAATACAGAAAAAGAAAAAAGTGTATATACAAAAATAAAAAGTGCACCATTAACCACAGCCCAATAAATACCCCAACTAAAGCTAATCCAGAGACATTTATACAATAAGAAAAATATTTACAAAAATCAATGCACAAGCCACAGTGCTTGGTAAATTCAAGACAATGTTCTACCAAGTACCTCTCTCTCTGCACGATCTAGCCAGAAGACCCCTCTAGAGGCCGGAAATTCCCTTTTGTATTGGATGCCAACCAATTAAGCTGCTGAACAAATATTTAGAGTCTAAATGAAACCCACATTGTGCCTGGTAGATGTGTTGCATTTCATAAGAATATTGTTTTGGCATAAACATATAATTATGAAACCTTTTGATATGTTATGCTCTGGGCAATGCTCTGCTGAAAAACACTGGGTGATGGCATTCATGTGGATGTCAGTTTAACACATACCACTTACCTAAAGATCACATACACCCTTTATGGCAATGGTTTTCCTAGATGGCAGTGGCTGCTTTCAGTGGGATAATGTGCAGTGCCACACTGCAAAAGTTTTATAATTCAAATAAAAAAAAAGACAAATTTAGAATCATTTAGATTTTTTTAATTTGAATTATAAAACTACACATATATTTTATATATACATATTATATACACATACACATATATAGAAATATGAAGATCTAACAAGGATAGAAAAAGAAACAGAAGGCCAGATCCACATCTGCATAAAAGGATAAATACATCAGGGTCTGTAGTTTAAGAGACAGACAAACTAAGCGTCCTCAGTTGACTGCTTCCTTAAATACACACACTAGAGCCAAAGTTAAAAAAAAAAACATATGTGAAACTGCCAAATAGAAAGAATAGGTTAAAATCAGGCAAAAGAACAGAGACATTGAGCGAAGTATGGCTTTGTATGACTGAAAAAGAGTATCATGGCTAGCATCCCAGAACCATCTTTTCACTTTTGTAGATGACACTGTTATTTGGCGTATACAGTATTTATGGATGCAACTGATGTTTTTAATAAAAATATATATATTCTTGATATTTTTTTCATTAAGGGACCATTACACTGATTTCAAAATGTAGCCAAAACATCTTTTATTGACAATGGCTATCATTGCTTGAAATGAGTAATGTTTAATTTATTATTCATATTTGACAACAAAATCCCATTTCCGGCAGCCATTTATCCAGTACTTACTTATTTATGCCGTCTACCCCTCCTGGGGAATAGGCCATCAACAAGTGTCCTTCAGGTATATCTTTCCAGGTGGCTCCAAGTGAAGTCCATTCTCATGGTGTCTACCTACCAGTCCAAGCACCACCTGTTTTTCTTAGCCCTCCTCTCTTCCTTTTACCTTGGTGATTCCAGGCCAGTAAATGTCTGGGGATGCTGTTTGGAGGCTTCCAGAGAGTTTTACCAGTTCATATCAATTTCCCCTTCAAAATCTCAGCATCTGCAGGCATCTAGTTTGCCAAAGGTCAGTGTTGCTGTTGGTGCTGGGCCAGCATATCTGGAGGATTTTTTATTGACATGTGTTGATGAAGGTAACAACTGTCATCCTCCAGGCCTCAGCACCACAAACAAGGTCCAACTTTATGTTGATATTAAACATTCTGACCTTGGTCTATACCATCAGCACCTTGGAGCTTCAGATGTTTTTCAGCTGCAGAAATGCTGCCATAACATTGGTATCTGTGAATCTCTGTTTGTTGGCAACACTGCCCACATATGTAAAGGCTTCCACCACTTCCAATGACTCGCCTCTCAGGTGAATAGGCTTAGTATTATTTGTGTTGGCCTTGAAGACTTTTGTCTTTCCTTTGTTAATGTAAAAGCCAACTTTGGAAGAGGTGGCTGACAAGTTATTGGTCTTATTATGTATCTGCTGATGTGTGTGTCTGACATTAGTACCAGGTTACCAGCAAAGTTAAGATCATCAAAGTACTTCTGAGGAGTCCAATGGATTCCATCCAATGTTTAAGATGTTGATCAATAAAATCGATAACAGCAGGAACAGATGTGGTGGGAGTAGGCAGTCTTATCTTACTCCAGTTCTCGGAAGGTCCTGGCAAGCTGTCTACAATGGATTATTTTGCATATCAACCCTTTATATATGAATTCCTGATGATCGTGAAGACTTTTTCAAGTAAACCATAGTGTCTTAAGAGCTTCCAAAGGGATTCCTTTTCCACACTAACACCTTTTCTTTGGAGATGAAAATGATATAAGAGAGGTGAATTCCAATCCATTGACTATTCAAAGATGGTCTGTAATGCTGCAATATGGTTCATTCCTCTGTTGTCCTAATGATAAACACTTGTAGCTCATCCTTCAAGTTTAAAGTTAACTAGCTGAAATACCCAGCACTTCCTGGGAGGAAAATAAAGTGTTTTTAATTGTTTGAGAAAAATAATTAAAAAAAAAACCCACAACTTTAAAAATAAAAATAAATGAACAAACAATTAAGACTCACTAATGTGCTTGTCTTGCGGTCTTGTATGTATAATAGAATAGAATGCCTATTATTGTCACTATACACATGTACAATGAGATTAAAAGCAGCTCCCCCAGTGCAGACATATATGTAGAACACAACAAATAAATAAACAAATGGTGCAAAAAGTTGCAAAAAAAAAAAAAAAAAAAGTTCTGCGATGCTATATACATATGTAAAGAATAAATAACTATTGCACTGTTGGGTTATTGCACATTATTTAAATATTGCACAATAATGATTATCATGATAATCTTGACCCCTCTGCTCTTGAAAATTTTAGACCCATCTCTAACCTGCCTTTCTTAAGTAAAATTCTAGAGAAGGCAGTCATTATGCAGTTAAATGACCACCTCAATAAACATGCTATTCTTGATAAGTTTCAGTCAAGTTTTAGAACAAATCACAGTACAGAAACTGCACTCTTTAAAGTAGTAAATGACTTGCGGATAAATGCAGACAGAGGCCGTTTATCTGTTCTCATCCTCGTAGATCTGAGTGCTGCATTTGACACCATTGATCATAATATTCTTAGTAGTCACCTTAGTCAATGGGTGGGCCTCTCTGGCAGTGTCTTAAATTGGTTTGAATCCTACCTGGCAGGGAGAAAATTCTTTTGTTAGTTGTGGTAATTACAACTCAAAGACACATGATATCCTATATGGTGTTCCACAAGGCTCTATCCTGGGTCCGCTGCTCTTCTCAATCCACATGCTTCCTGTGGCAGTTGGCTGGCGTCCATGCCCCTACACACTATATTCAGGGGGAGCAGCCCTGGACAGGGCAATACCTCCCCCTGGACGCTAGATGGCCGACCCCCTGGGCTGGAGTAGTGCCTCGGTTTCCCACAGGGCTCCCTGGGAATTGGAGTTGGGGACAGCCCTGTTGGGTCCCGCAGGTACCACCAGGGGGTGCTGTGTTTGGGACTCCTGACCCCGTGTGGGCAACAGATTCATCACACCTGGAGTGCAGCCGGAACTCGGTGATCAAACACCTGGAGCACTTCCAGGTGACCTATAAAAGAAGCCAGCGACCACCACTCAAAGGGCCAGAGTCGGGTGGTGGAGGACAAGGTTGCTAGAGAGGAGTGGTGGTGCCAAGGAGAAGAAAAGTGCTTGTACTGGTGGTTATTAGTGCTTGGGACTGTGTATTGCCTGTGGGTCATGGGGAAGACGTGCGCCCACGGGTGAAGAATAATAAAATCTTTGTATTTTATACGTGCCTCCTATGTCAAGTCTGTGCCAGGTTGGGCGCAATATAGCACCTTTCTGACATTCCATTAGGTGAGATTATCTCAGGGCACAATGTGAGCTACCACAGCTATGCTGATGACAAACAGCTGTACCTATCAATAGCACCTGATGACCCCGATTCTCTTGATTCACTAACACAATGTCTTACTTGTATTTCTGAATGGATGAATAGTAACTTTCTCAAGTTAAATAAAGAAAACTGAAATTTTAGTGATTGGCAACAATGGATACAATGAGGCTATTAGAAATAAACTGGATGCATTAGGATTAAAAGTCAAGACGCAGGTAAAAAGCTTAGGGGTAACTGTTGACTGTAATCTGAATTTTAAATCGCATATTCATCAGACCACTAGGACAGCATTTTTTCCACTTAAGAAACATAGCAAAAGTTAGACCTCATATCATTGAAAGATGCTGAGAAATTAGTTCACACGTTTGTTTTCAGTCGATTGGATTACTGTAACGCACTCCTCTCAGGAATACCCAAAAAAGACATAAATCGTTTGCAACTAGTGCAGAATGCAGCTGCTAGAATCCTAACTAGGAAAAGAAAATCCAAGCACATTTCTCCAGTTTTGATGTCACTACACTGGTTACCTGTGTCATTCAGGATTGACTTTAAAATTCTGCTTATGGTTTATAAAGCCTTAAATAATCTTGCCCCATCTTATATATCAGAATGTCTGACATCTTATATTCCAAATCATAACCTTAGATCCTCAAACGAGTGTCTCCTTAGAATTCCAAGAGCAAAACTTAAAAGAAGTGGTGAGGTGGCCTTCTGCTGTTATGCACCTAAAATCTGGAATAGCCTGCCAATAGGAATTCGCCAGGCTAATACAGTGGAGCACTTTAAAAAAACTGCTGAAAACACATTATTTTAACATGGCTTTCTCATAACTTCACTTTAATTTAATCCTGATACTCGTATATTCTATTCATTATAATAACTATTCATGGTGGCTCTAAAATCCATACTAACCCCTACTCTCTCTTCTGTTTCTTTTTCCAGTTTCTTTGTGGAGGCGGCTTGAGCCACCACCATCTACTCAAAGCACCGTGATGTTCCAACATTGATGGATTAAAAGGCAGAAGTCTGCATGACTATCATCATCAAGTCCTTCCGTGAGAACCCTAAATACAAAGAGGACTATTTCATTTATGTTAGGTAGAATGCCCAGAGAGGACTGGGTGGTCTCATGGCCCGGAACCCCTGCAGATTTTATTTTTTTCTCCAGCTGTCTGGAGTTTTTTTTTTGTTTTGTTTTTTCTGTCCTCCCTGGCCATCGGACCTTACTCTTATTCTATGTTAATTAATGTTGTCTTATTTTAATTTCTTACTTTGTCTTTTATTTTTCTTTTCTTCATTTTGTAAAGCACTTTGAGCTACTTTTTTGTATGAAAATGTGCTATATAAATAAATGTTGTTGTTGTTGATCATGTATGTTATCATCTAACTGACACTCGGAACCGGTCAGCTCTATTTAATTTCAAAAGCAACAGCAGTGCGGTGGTGCTCAAACATAAAGAATGCTGGCAGTCACCTCCAGTTCGCCCTCTGGTGGTCATTCTGGGTGTCAACTGGATGATAACATGCATAGAAGACCGCAAGATCACTTCCCAAACATCCACATAACCCCCCCCCCCCCAACCCCCCCAGAAGGGGGTGGGTTAGGGTTGATTTCGCCCTACAGGATTTTTAGTCAACCTATGAGAAACATTTGTACCAAGTTTCATGAAAATTGTTCCAGCCGTTCGGAACTGATGCTGGAACATACATAAACACACATACATTGACTTTGATATACAGTGGAACCTCGGTTCACGACCATAATTCGTTCCAAACCTCTGGTCGTGAACCGATTTGGTCGTGACCGAAGCAATTTCCCCCATAGGATTGTATGTAAATACAATTAATCCGTTCCAGACCGTACAAACTGTATGTAAATATATTTTTTTTAAAGATTTTTAAGCACAAATATAGTTAATTACACCATAGAATGCACAGTGTAATAGTAAACTAATGTAAAAACATTGAATAACACCAACAAACACCCAGGCTCCCTGCTCAGCTGCAAGTGCAAGCTCTCTCTCTCTCTCTCTCTCTCTCTCTCTCTCTCTCCCTCTCTCTCCGCAGCACGCGAGCCACCCCAGCCCCGCCCCCCCCTCTCTCTCCGCAGCACTCGAGCCCCCTCCCCCTCTGTCTCTCAGAAGCACGCGAGCCCTCTCTCTCTAACATTGCAGCAGTTCGCGCTATAGCCTTACAATCCGATCGTTGTATAAACACTTTTTTTATTAAAATGAGTTTTAAGCACAGGGGAAAAAAAAGGAACATTTGAACAAATCCGAACTTTATTTAAAAGCCAACCAAGACAGTAATATTGCAGGAGTTCACGCTAATAGCATTACAGCCCGATCGCTGTAAACACTCTTTTTAAATGAGTTTTAAGCACATGGAAAAAAATAAACATTTGAAAAAAAGAGAAAAGTAACATTGCAGCACTTTCTTCTCACCACTCTTCACTTGCTTAGAAGCCATGGTTAACTGCAAAAGCACACGAAATACTGTAGAGCACAAAGAGTTCACAGGTAAAGCACGCACGTCTGACTGAGAAAAATGAACAGGGAGAGGCTGAACACGTGCTTAAATACAGTAATCGGCGCGTACGAACCGGAAGGGAAATGAAATAGAGCACAAAGAGTTCACAGCGAAAGCAGGCACACACGGAGAACAATGCAACACGTGCAGCGCACAAACCGAAAGGGAAACTGGCTTGTTCGTATACTGAGTGTGTGGTCGTGAACCGAGGCAAAAGTTTGGCGAACGTTTTGGTAATAAACCGAATTGTACGTGTACCGAGACGGTCGTGAACCGAGGTTCCACTGTATATATATATATATATATATATATATATATATATATATATATATAGATTGCTTATGAGTCAAATTGTTTTTCCTGAGGTTGTAAAGTACTGGCCTTCCACAAATTCAATACTGGATTCAAACACGGCAAAAAAAAAAACTTTCTCGAGAAACTTGTTGTTTTGCAAGATTAAAGGTTATTCCATGCAAGAAACTGAATTGAAACTGAAGACTTCATACAAAGATGTTAACTGCAGTGTATTATATCTTTGCATACATGTACTGCAACCTGTTGCAAGTGCTTGGTGTTATACTGTGCTCCAAACAGAATTAAACCCAATTGGAAGTGAAGGGCACACACAGGTACAGTGCCAAATCACAACCTGGTTAAATGTGCTCTACAAAAAGCAAAATAATAATAATAAAAAAAAATTATTTGTTTTGAAACTTATTTTCTTTAAGTTAAGGGCTGCATTCCCAAAGTGCAAACACTCCATGACACAATTTCTACAGGCCATGATAACATTCGAAAGGCATTTGTAATATGTGTATAATTTCTCTTATGTTTTGTGGCTCCAGACTGGGAGAAAAAAAAAAAAATCACACAAACAAATATATTACGGTCCATACATAATGCATAAGAACTGATAAAAAGAAAACAATCAAAAAGTCTTTCCCTATTATCACACACTAAATGCCTTTATGGCTCTTTAGTGTACACCGACAGATTTTGTTTCTTTTTCACATTTGGCAATATCCTTGAGCCCTCACTAGTTCTAGGAGACACATAAATAATTTCACTTTTGGTATACCGTCATCTTGGCTTATCTGTCTACTTTATCTGAGCATATTTTTTTATATATGCAAATGCTAAATGTTTCTTAACATGCTTTTGAGCTATGATCAATATGGAGACAGATTCTCTGAATTCATTATTACTGAGACCAGCAGCATTCATTTTAACGTTTTCAGTTTTGTAATTTACAAATTTGTGTTCCATCAGCGGCTCTTACACTCCGTTCTAAAGAGCCATTTAGACTTGTCTATATTAGAAGTCAATCTTTGTAATTAATTGATTTTATTATTTAGTTAGGCAACTTCTTTCAGTTCTGGATGCAGTGTCAGAAGTTAATTGTATGGGTTTTTCTTCTCTGTAAATAGTTGTAGATATAAATGCAGAGCAGCTGATATACTCATGTTTTGTTTTGGCATCATTTAAGCTCATTCTCTTGTGAAGATTCTGTAAACATATTAATTTAAAAAATAATTTTGTGTGATGTAAATTAAGGTAAATTCTGTACTTGTATGTGTAAAATTTTGATTAAAATATTCAGAAGCAAATGAAGGAAAGGAGTACAGAGAGTTAGTAATATACATTGGACCAGACAACATTTTTTGAATTTCTCAGAAAAGCACTTTTTGTATACCCTGGAAGAAATGTGTGATTAGGGGAAAAAAAGATCAGGAAGAATCATATGTCACACACGTGCACCTTGTTGACAGTGTAAAGGCTCTGGTGGTGGTAATTCAACGCTGATCCACAAGTTGACGGTGTATACTAACGCCTCTACAGACCGGACGATTGACAGCCTGACCACTTCTGACGTCACTTCTGGTGTCCATCCACCTGGACTATACTTAGCAGAAAGTGTTGACATCGTTGCTAGTCTGGTCTGAAACTCATGTCCTAAGGGACATTTTGCTGTAAAGCATTATTATCATCACACTGTCACTCCAACTCTTTGTCTTTGTTATCTTTTATGAATATTAATTAATAACATCTTCTATTAACATTATAAATTATTCTTAACTAAGGATTTTCTCAATTATATCATCACGGAATGCTGTACAGTGAAATCCTCACTATTTCCTCAGTATTTCATGAAAATCTCTCCATTGGCAAACTAAATCAAAGTGACATGGTGATTAGTACTGCTACCTCACAGTATCAGAATCTGGCTTGATTCTTGTGAAAGGTAAACACGGAATAAACAGTTTAAAATATTTAAAGATGAATAGTGTAAAATCCTGGTCTAGGCACTGCATGCGCTCCCTATGCATGTCATGTTAACTGGAGACTCTAAACTGGCTCCGTATTATTGAGTATGAGGGATGCGTGTTCATGAGTGTGCCCTAGAATGGACTAGTGCCCCATCCAGAGTTGGCTGCCTTTCACTCAATGCTGCCAGAACAGGCACCAATTTCCTGTGCACCTGAAAAGGGTAAACAAGGCAAAAAAAATACAAGGATAGACAGAGAAATTTAGCAACCATGGTACATTCTTGGGCTAAAGCTAACAGCCTATTAATGATAAAAAAACAAAAATAACACTAAGGAATCTGGTAAAGCATTTTACAAGGATACCTGAAAAGGTCTGTGCTCTATATTAAAACATCAGATTTTGCATTAAAATATTTGAAGTGTTCTTTTATTAACGATAATACAGCAAAGGCATTGTTGAGGTCCTCTGGTACTCAAAGTACCCAGCAATTGTAAGAAAGTATCATTTGAAATCCCAACTCCACACAGGAGACCCATAACATAACTTTTAAGGTAGTCATGTTATAAATACCATGTTTTAACATGTCATGAAGGCAAATAAACAGCGTGAAGAGAAAAGAGCAACGCTATAGTAGAAATGGAACCTAGCCTCCAATTGTTTAAAAAAAAAAAAAAAGCAATGATGCTTTTTCTAAAATATTGACTATTGGAAATGGGTCTACCATTTCTAACTGCATGTATAAAAAAATAAAACAAAAAAGTATTGCTAGAAATACATCCATCCATTTTCAGACCAACTTTCAATTTCAGAATAACTGTGGGCTTTTGCCTGTCCAGCAGTACTGTATGTAAGGCTACAACCAATCTTTTTGCAAGATTCAGTTTTTGGTTAATCATTTCCAACATCTGATAAGGACACTATGAACTAACCATTAATTTTACAGCTACATTTTAAACTGGATAAAGCAAACTAATGTAGCAAATATACTTCCTGTATATTAATTAGTGCTGCCATACAATGGCAAACAAGGAACAGTTCTGAAAACCACAGATGGATCTAGGGAAAGATACCACACAAGTTATAAATCCAATTCAAAGAGCTTGAATATTTCTGACACGATTAGAAATACATGTATCATATAGATGTCATATATAGAAATAACCACATTTTGAAAGATATTTTGGAAATTTACCTAACCATTTTCAGAAGTATCAGTTAGAGAGAAGCAGGATCCAGCCATCAAAGACAACACTCTCTCATAGTAACTCTCTGAAAAGTTAGTGGTGTCCATCAGCCTAAATGTAAACTTTGAAATGTTAGAGGAAGATTGGAGTAGGAAAACTATACAAACATGACAGCCTGTTAAAAAATTTCCCACAGAAGAAACCTTTTCTGGTAATGAAACCATATTTCTACAAATGAAAAGTGGCAAAATCAGTATCACTGTGATAACCTAGTTTAGAAATTCATCACTTTTCAATTCATTTTCTTAATTCACTATCTCCATTAGATGGTTTTAAGGATCTGAATGCCATTATAAACAACATTTTAAATGCATTGCAGGAACCAACCATGGATGAGCAGTAGCCTTTTACAAAGCAATTTAGGAATGCATATCCAAACTCACATCTTTTTTATTAAACCAGTGTGGAACTTCCATTTAAACCAACATGCACAATTTTGGCATGGAGGTAAAAAGATGAAGGCACACAGAGACCTGGGGAAAAACATGCAAAATCATCAGACCAGGAATCAAATCCAGGTCCCTGGAACTGTTAGGAAGTGTGAAGGAGAACTTCACTACTTTGTTTGTTTCCCCTATTTAGTCGTTCACAGTATTCTAGAAATATGCTTTTTTTTTCTAGGTATATTATTGCTTGCCCGGCTTGCTGTTTCTGGATAGTGGTGTGTGACCAAAGATAGGTGTCCTATTGAGGAGCACTGAGGGAGGCTAGATTAGACAGCTGAGCTTGGGGGTCCTTGAGCTCGAGGTTTCTGCTGAACACCAGATTTTTTTTCTTCCCTGCTGGCATTGTTTAGGCAGCAGCAGTCTCAGTGTATCCACAAATACCCCATGAGTGTTGAGGTGTTAGATTTATGCATCTCATGCTTGCTGTGATGTCAGTGTGACTGGGTTTGGTACGCCAACTAGAGGAGTTAAAAAAAGGAACCACGCGGACCATAGGAGGGAACCAAGAAATAAAGGCCATCATCAGTGGGAACTGGGTAGGAGATACAAGCTGACACAGTAAAAACAAAAAGGCTTCTTCAGTGGTGAGTTGAGCTTTGATGCTTACCTGATGATGCTGGTGACAAAAAAAACATGTTACTGAAAAGTGAATGGGATCAATAGTGCAGATTATATTTTTGGGTGGACTGCTTAACTCTGCCATAGCCCTGTTAGAGCTTTTCTTTGAAAGTTTTGCTTCGCAAATAAATATTAACTTGTTTTAAGGACTGTGTTTAATTTTGTTGCAATTATCAGATTTTATTGTGAAAAAATGGAAAATGCATTTCTGGAATCTGCTTCTTATTACTGTTCCGCTAATCCTTGGCACTCATACTTGAAGTGTATTAATGCTAGGGTGCACACATCAGGTACAAAGTGTCATCAGAGGAAGCAACACAAACACCACAAGAGGGCTATCCTGTGTTACAGATATATTCTAAATATCACACATCTAAACAAAGTCATTGTAATAGTACATCCCTTTGAGATCCTGCATTAAAAACAAACCAAGCAGAGTTATAAGACTGATTTATAGTCCTCCATCACTTTAACTGGAGTTATGAAAACTTAATATCTGACTTAGCAATAAACTGATAGTTATCTTGATGGGTGACTTTAACATTCATAAGGATGTAAATTAACTTCAGTAGAGGTTTTCTACCACTGATTGACTCTGTAGGGTAATTGCACATTGTGAAAGGTAGTATACACTTCCATAATTTTGCATTAAATCAAATTATCATTCAGGCATTAACATTCAAAATGCAATCATCTCTTCTGTTAATGAAATAATTTCACATCATTAATTATTTTTAACTACTCCTACCTTTGTCAGTGGATGTGCAGCTAAGAACAAAATCTATTAGGTACTCGAATAACAGAAGTGCATCCTTGTGGCACCTCTTTGTAAAGCAATGACAATGTAACTACAGATCTCAAAAACAGTGTGCTTATTTGACAGTAAATTTACATAGTAAAGGGTTAAAATGGAGACTAATAAACTATAGCTATCCAGTGGGTCTATAATTTACTTGAACAAACCATCTCTATTTGGTGGAGTGACTCTCTTGGCCTATCTACCACTCTTTTCTTACATTTTACTAGTTTCCATCACTGTCCTCCCAAAAAGCTCTTAACCAGTCTCATATTTCAAAAGGGGCCACAAAAGTGAAATGAACACAGTCAGAGTCATTATGTTACGGAATTTTGTTGGCACGCCCTCCATGGCCTCACCATTAAAGGCATGATGATTGCAGGACCATATGCTGTCAGAAGATCTTATAGCATCCATGAAGCCCTACATGGCTTCCCTTTCTAAGGAAGAACATGGTAAAGCATCTCTTACATCTGCTGAGCTACCAGTCAGTTTTCCTTTTGGAAACCTTTTCAGTTTCATCTTCCATGCCCCTCTCTCTCTCTGTCGCTCTCACTTTTTTTCTTTGGTACCCAGAGTTCATCAAAGGGCACCATCCACAAGAGGAACCAACCATCTGATAGTGGCATGGAGAGTTGCTCAATCCTTACTAGTGTAGGTGTTTCTCTACTTTGTGGAGAGTTACTGAAGGGATTAACCAAAAGAAAACCCAGGCAGACATGAGAAAAATGTGCAGGCTCCAGTCACGGTGCGGGTCGGCTCCTTGCTCCTTCTTCTGTAATGATAGCCTCTTGAACCTGACACCGTCAGTACTGTAACCGAGATGAGCTTGGCTAATGGGGACAAAACACACATGAAGCAAGGGGAAGGTGCAACATGCTCAGTTCTTTTATTAAAACAAATCAAAATTAAGTGAAGTCCAAAAAGTGCAGTGCTCTAAAAAAAATCAATAAATAAATATAATCGATAAAATCATTGAAGTGCTGGTGGAGATTAAAATCAATTAAAGGAAAAAGATCAGTTAAAAATGAGGTTAAAATTCAGACAGGAGTCTTCTTTAAAATGCTTAGTCCCCAGTGCTTCCCTTTAAAAAACTGACACATCTCTGGCTTCTCCTTCTAGGACCTTGCAACACAGAGAGATGTCTACCAACAGGCAAATACACCCATCTCTTCCTGGCCTGTGTCCCGCCCCCCCGATTCCTGGTGTTCCACAGGGAGCCACCGGAGCCTGCTCCTACACCCACAGCTGCCAATCCAGGCTCCACCTGGCAAAAGTGTGCTGTCCTCCCACCACTACCAGTCACAGGCTCCACCCGGCGAGAGGATCCTTCAGAGTGTGGCGATCACTCTGTCTCCAGGCTGTTCGGCAAGAGTGATCCTCATGCCCCCTTCTGAGTGCTGGCTACGCGCTACCTCTTGGAGCACCATTCCCATCCTCCTGCTTCTCTCCTAAGCTCAGGCTCACCACTGCTCCTGCCTTTCTCTCTCTGTCCTTTAACCTCTGCTCTTTTTTTCTCCATTTTCTTTTTTCTATGCTCCCACTTTATAGGCTGGGGGAGCGGTTTGCAGGTGATGGCCCACACCGTGATGATAATAAGGCTGCCTGCATGTGCTGACAAGGCAATGCACAGACAGCTGACCGTTTCACACCAACTTGGAGATGGGGCGTCTTCAACAGATTGCTCACACCTGCTCCTACTCCCCAGCGCAAGCGTGTTTATTATTTATTTATTAAAAATTGCCATTCTTTTTGAGCCACAGACCCGCTATACCATAGCTCCACACAGACAATGACTGGGTGTGGAAACTGAACCCAGGATTCTGGATCCATACACCAGCAATGATAAGCACTAGGATAACATGCCAGTAGGATGAAGAACAAAAAAGCTGTAATATTTTTCAAAAAAATACCTTGATAAAAAAACTTGTACCATTTCAATCTAACTTTAGAATGAAAAATTATTTGAATTTATTTACTAGTGGCCTAGGAGGCACAGGATTGCGGACGGAAAAGAAAGTTTTACATCTAGCAGGTTAGGATTTTTTGTAGGGATGATCCAGTCAAGTTTTAAGGCTGATACCAATCACTGATTTCATGTTACTTGATCAGCCGCTATCGATAATAATTTTTTTTCTTTCCTTTATCCCTATAAAACTTTTTTACACTTAGCTCATGCATAATCAGGCGCATAGAAGACATATATTTAAGTGTATTTTTATAATTAAACTATTGACCACAGGTCTAATCTTTTATTTTGTATTACCAAAATGTTCAGTGACAATAAAAATACTAAAATAAATAAAATTTCCGTAAATTACACACTTTAGCTAATACAATATGTACAAAATATGCATCCATAATACATATGGCATAAAGTAAAATATACTTCACATAACTACAAGTTGTCCTATTGTTTAATTTTTTTTCTGTAATGTACGTATTTGAAACAAAGATAAATTATATAAAAAAAAAATGTCACCATTTCTCTAACAGCAAAAAAAATTATATATATACTAGCAAAATACCCAGCGCTTCGCAGCGGAGAAAGTAGTGTGTTAAAGAGGTTATGTAAACATATATATACATATCTACATATACATATATATACATATATACATATATATATATATATATATATATATATATATATATATATATATATATATATATATATATATATATATATATATATTATATACTATATATACACATATACACATCCACATATATATACATACATATATACACATATCAACATATATATACACATACATATACACACATACATAAACACACACATATACATATATACATACATTCATAGTGCGTTGTAACACGGCTGTGATTGTTACATGGGAGGGAGACGACAAATCACAGCTTCCCGCTTTCTAATCGGGGCCTGTGAATGGTGCTTTGACTGATGCCCAGATCCCACAGTATCTCCCCTTAGGAGAGGCGTTAGGCAAGTGTAATTGAATAGTGGTGCTGCAAGTTTAGCTTTACAACTGTTTTTAAGGCTTATTGACTGAAAGGGGCTTTCATGAAAAAACTTAGGGCTTTGCTACAGGATACACCCTCCACAAGTTAAGAAGTAAAAATAAAGGTACTGTATATATTTCTGTTTTATTTAAACCTTTTATGTTTGTATGCGGGCGGCATGGTGGCGCAGTGAAAGGTGCCAGTTAGGAGACTCGGGTTCGCTTCCCTGCGTGGAGTTTGAATGTTCTCCCTGTGTCTGTCTGGGTTTCCTCCGGGTACTCCGGTTTCCTCCCACAGTCCAAAGACATGCAGGTTAGGTGCATTGGCGATTCTAAATTGTCCCTGGTGTGTGGGTGTGTGTGGGTGTGTGCGCCCTGCGGTGGGCTGGCACCTTGCCTGGGGTTTGTTTCCTGCCTTGTGCCCTGTGTTGGCAGGGATTGGCTCCTGTATTTAGGATATAGCGGGTTGGATAATGGATGGATGGACATTTGTATGCATAGCCCCCATTTGCCCGTTTTCATTTTTTTCTTTCTTCAGTAATATTTCAGCAAACCCGGAGCTTGTCAGTTCAAATCCTGGTACTGACACCACTGTGTGACCTGAGGAAGTCACTTCACCTGCCTGTGCTACAAAAAACAAAAATAATGTAACAAATTGTACCTCAAATGTTGTAAGTTGCTGGAATAAAGGCATAAGTAAAATAGATAAATATGTATTATACATATAGGAACTATTCATTTATTTTCAGTTAAGTCATCTGCAGAAAACCTTTATAAATGAGGGTTTCTTCTTTTTAGATAGTGCAAACTGTTTCTTCTTCATTGAGGTTTTCTCTTGGAGAGCTTTTTTCATTTCATTGAAAATTAAAGTAGCAGCTGCCAAAATATGTAGCTTTCTTATTAATTTTTCAACATTGTGTAAAATAACTTTATAAAGTAACATAAAAGGTTTAAATACTGGCTATCCTTTTACACTAAAATATTACTAAAGAGATACAAAAAAAGTAAAATGCATATGTTGTTTTTCTTTAAGGAGATTAAATATTACTGAAGAAAGAAAAAAAAAAAACTAAAACAGCCAAATGGGGCTATGCATACAAACTCAAAAGGTTTAAATAAAACAGAAATATATACTTTTATTTTTACTTCCTTAACTTGTGGAGGGTGTATCCTGTAGCAAAGCCCTAAGTTTTTTCGTGAAAGCCCGTTTCAGTCAATAAGTCTTAAAAACAGGTGTAAAGATATTGACAATAAGCTACGCAAACCCACCAAGACATGGAATCGTTTAAATCAAGGCGCGAGTCGAAAAACACCATCCCATACTATTAGTTAACGATTAACACATTTTCTATATGTATTGTAAGCATGCAATACAACTGATAATATGTTGCGCTTATTTATCTGATGTACCGACATTTTTGCTTGTTTAACGGCTGAAATCCAACGTGGTTTGTACCCTTCAGAATGAAAACAGTTTGCATTTATCTTTTTAATAAAGGCGAGCTTTTAAGCCTGAGAAATCACCCCGTAAATGCACACGTTTAATTGCACATGTGTTAATACTGGTTATCCTTTTTACACTAAAATATTACTAAAGAGATACAAAAAAAGTAAAATGCATATGTTGTTTTTCTTTAAGGAGATTAAATATTACTGAAGAAAGAAAAAAAAAAACTAAAACAGCAAATGGGGCTATGCATACGAACTTAAAAGGTTTAAATAAACAGAAATATATACCTTTTATTTTTACTTCCTTAACTTGTGGAGGGTGTATCTTGTAGTAAAGCCCTAACTTTTTTCGTGAAAGCCCGTTTCAGTCAATAAGTCTTAAAAAGAGGTGTAAAGATATTGACAATAAGCTACGCAAACCCACCAAGACATGCAATCATTTAAATCAAGGCGCGAGTCGAAAAAACACCATCTGATACTATTAGTTAACGATTAACACATTTCTATATGTATTGTAAGCATACAATACAACTGATAATATGTTGCGCTTATTTATCTGGTGTACCGACATTTTTGCGCGTTTTAACGGCTGAAATCTAACGTGGTTTGTGCCCTTCAGAATGAAAACAGTTTGCATTTACCTTTTTAATAAAAAGCGAGCTTTTTAAGCCTGAGAAATCACCCCGTAAATGCACACGTTTAATTCTTTATCACTTCAAACAACTGAACTATCCAGAACATTTCAGGCATACATCCAGCATTCAAACTATGTATAAAAAGCACAACTGGTAAAGGAATTCAGCATTTCTTAATTGAAAATGTTCCTTTAATCCTCAACATGTCTCAATGAGTCGTTCTGGTGGTTTTTACTTGACGTTTTGATCTTCTGGTTAATTGTGTTTGCAGTTGAGATGTTCTTTCCTGATTTATACTTGTTTTCTCGTTAATATTTGTTTCGCTGGTGTTAGTGTTCTGATTAGAGGTTATTGGTCCTTTGATGTCTCAACAGTTTCTTCTTAGAACAGCTCCTATTACGCAATTCCGTCACATACTGGTCTATTGTTTCGCCGCTTTTCTGGAAACATGTAAAAAACTTGTGCCGCTCAAACGTCACATTGTGCTTTGGGTTGCAAATACGTTTCGAATTTTTCAACTATTTTGTTCTATTTCATATTGTCTCCATCTTCTTCAAACTGAAAATTGTTATACACCTCTAGCGCCTCTTTGCCAATTACATGTAGAAGCATAGACGCTTTCATTTTTTCACTTTTCCTATCTGCTTCAATCGCAGCAAGATACAACTTGAATCTCTGTTTAAATCTTTTTCCAATTTTCAGCTACATTTCCCTTTAACTGGAGATTTGGTGGGGGCTGTAATCCTTCCATATTTTGTTTTCTCTTTTGGTAGAACGTCTTAGCGTTTTCTGACCACGTTTTCGGGTTACTCACAGACACAAGACTCGTTCAAAAGCTGAACCTCTTCTTCACATTCCTCTTCCAATCCGCCACTTCTGACACCATGTAGTGATCTTGTTAGGTTCGTAGTTTAATCAATACACAGGATTGAAAGATATAATAACTTTTTAATAGACAGACTTTAGAGACATTTACTGTACATGTTACTACTCGTTCTTTAGTTCACGCCCATTCTCCTACTTGCATCGGCATTCACAGGCATTACTAATCATTCTGTAAGTATCCCTTGTGAATGGACGACCGGCTACAGACTCCGGTCGCCACCCCCCCAGGCCGCTAGGAGGAGCCCTCCGGACAGCATGATGGTGCCCCGAGTTCCAGCAGGGCCTCATGGACTTTGTAGTTTATATACACAGCCCTGCTGGATACCTTGGGGACCCACCGGGGGAGTCGCTGTAGGGGGGCTAGTGGGCTCTCTGCGTGCCCTATAACCCGGGAGTGCGTCACAGTCACGTGACCGAAGAAAACGACGTACTCCCGGGGTGAAGAAGAGGACTGTTTACCCCTGACCCGGAAGGAAACGGACTTGTGGTTTTGCCAGGAAACCATTTTCCGGGTCAGGGGATATAAAAGGACTATGGGAAAGCCATGACACTGAGCTGAGCTGGGAGGTAGGGGTGGCGAAGTGTCTGGGCGAGGAGGATTTGTGATTATTGTGAGAGTTTATTGTGTATATGAGTGTGGAGTGGAGGGTGCTTTGTGCACATGTACAATAGTAAAATAAATACTAGTTATACTTTTACCTCATGTCTCAAGTGGACCCTGAGGGTAGTTAGAGGTGGCTCCACGCCTCTACTGCTCACTGGCGTTAGTCGGCAGGATTCTCTGGCCGTCTGTTGGCAGGGGACCTGTAATTTCTTTAACTTTTGTGGTGGCAGAGAACCCTAGAAGGTAGCTCTTGAACACTCGGAGGTGCAGACACCACCAAGACAGAGAGCGCTACGACGGTGATGAGTCTCGTCTCTTATGGTTCATGATGGGGAAAAAATCTAAAAGAAAGAATAAGCGAGCTCCCCACAATACAGAAATTCGCAGAAATGTGGCCACCGGAGGACGGCGCGACGCTGTGGTCTTACTGACGGGTCCTGCGGAAACCAGGGACGAAATTGACGCTGTGAGAGAGTACTGGCTAAGGCAACAACAAAGCAGTGAAAGATGACTGTACTGGAGCTGAAGCAATCCCTCATACGTCGGAGGTATGTGTCGCGAAGAAACCCGAGGCGCAAGGAACTGTATTTTCTTGTTTTACAGAAGCGAGCGGTTCGGGAAAGCATATAAGATAGACGCATGCCTCATACCTGGGCAAGATGGCCGCGATGACGAGGAGTCTGTAGATGTACAGCTGGGGAGCCTATTCGTTGACGACAATTCACATGGACCATCCTGGTGCAGGCAGGGAACAAGTGGGATAAACACGAAGTCACCTGACCAGGATGGGGCCTGTTTATTTGCCGACACGCGACGCGTGACTGCACGCGATGGATGTTGGGATAAAGGAGGTCAGTTACAGTCCGATTGTGAGGTCGTATTTCCCCGCACGACTCCGGACTCCTTGAAGGAAAGGGGGGAGGCGAACGAAGCATCGCCAAAGTTAAATAGAGAGAATGACGGTGGCGGGATCTGACTGAAGGATCTGCCGTTAGAAAGAAAAAGACAGATCTCAGTCGGCTCGGAACAGCCAGCCGCCCTTCTAAAGACTTCAACTCCCGAGAGTATTTGCGTGACACTATGCACGTGTCGACAACGGACGTGCCCATTGGCTCTCGGCCGGGTAGCAGCGCCCAGGCCGTCTAAAATGCGAGACACAAATCCCAAGAGCCTCCGCGAAGCCCAGCAGAGCACGTGCCAGGAGCGGACGTGCTCATTGGCTCCCGGTCGGCAGGTGAGACGAAAACGCGGAAGCAAAATTACCTGAGGCCGAAATAAGTAACTTTATAGACTTACGGGAACTCGAGAAATATCTCGAGCCCGTATATGCTTTCTTACAGGGACTAAACGACTTGAAGGAGCGTGTGGAGGAACTGGGAGCTACAGCTGAGGCGCCACTAAAAGGACTGCAGGAATTCCTACGGCGACTGGGGCGAGAAGCTCCTCTGATGATCGATGCGGGAATACAGGTGAGTCCTGCATCGTTTCGTATATCATAAGGGGACTCAGTGTGAACCGGCACCGCGTTTAATAAGTAGCGGCTGTCAAAGCACTGTGAATCCGACAGTGGAGCGTGGTGTGATGACTGAGTGGTCGGGCAAAGGCCAGATTGAACTGGGGCAGCGGTATCAGACGCCTCTCTGGAATGATGCGGACCTCAAGACCCCGACCCGCGTGAAGAGGGAGTTGTCAATAGTTACTGGAGGGGCAGAGGAAGTGCCAATCAAACCGGGGCAGCTGGAAAGTGCTGTTACCCGGAACGATATGGTACTAATGACGCCGCCTCCTAAATTACATAGGACAACGGGTGTGCAAACAGCAAAGAGGCTCTCTCTTTTCCACAGAGAGCCTCACGCTGTGCACAAGCCCAGAGAAAGCAGGAGATCCGCGAAATAAAACGAGGGTTCTGACAGTGTAAAGAAAAGGGCGGAGAGCAACAAAGCGGCCGTTAACCCCTCCTTGGCAGAGGAGAAGGTGGAGCTGACCGAATTCCCGAGATGTTTCAGGTCTTGGGAAGAGAGGCCACCAAGAGGACGTCGGCGAGTGCTACAACTGTCGGCAACCGGGCCACGTGTGGCAAAGTTGTCCCCCGGAGGACAGGGGAGCGGTGGGAAAGAAAGATACACCGTTTCCCCAAGGTTCGCCGGGGGATCTAGACAACATAGCCAAGGTCCGGATGACGCGTCCCCCTGGAGGAGGACGTCCCCTCTCGGGGATCGACGCTCCGCCCCAGTTGTCGTCGCTAAGGGGGGGGGAACTGTGATGGACGACCGGCTACAGACTCCGGTCGCCACACCCAGGCCGCTAGGAGGAGCCCTCCGGACAGCATGATGGTGCCCCGAGTTCCAGCAGGGCCTCATGGACTTTGTAGTTTATATACACAGCCCTTCTGGATACCTTGGGGACCACGGGAGTCGCTGTAGGGGGGCTAGTGGCTCTTGCGTGCCCTATAACCCGGGAGTGCGTCACAGTCACGTGACCGGAAGAAACGACGTACTCCCGGGGTGAAGAAGAGGACTGTTTACCCTGACCCGGAAGGAAACGGACTTGTGGGTTTTGCCAGGAACCATTTCCAGGTCAGGGGATATAAAAGGACTATGGGAAAGCCCAGACACTGAGCTCAGCTGGGAGGTAGGGTGGCGAAGTGTCTGGGTGAGGAGGATTTGTGATTATTGTGAGAGTTTATTGTGTATATGAGTGTGGAGTGGACGGTGCTTTGTGCACTGTACAATAGTAAAATAAATACTAGTTATACTTTTACCTTGTGTCTCGAGTGGTACCTGAGGGTGTTAGAGGTGGCTCCACGCCTCTACTGCTACACCCTTAATAGACCTTACTAATCAACTATCATTAAAAAATCCAACGTGGTTTGTGCCCTTCAGAATGAAAACAGTTTGCATTTACTTTTTTAATAAAAGGCGAGCTTTTAAGCCTGAGAAATCACCCTGTAAATGCACACGTTTAATTGCACATGTGTTAATATGTATGCTTACACAGTATTAAACCCACCAAGACATGGAATCGTTTAAATCAAGGCGCTGCGCTACCTTCTTCCAGATTGGCCCCAAGGCGTTTCACGTGATTACGTAGGAGGCGTAATGATGCGATACGCGACTCCGCCCCCATCCATTACAGTATATGGACAAAAAAGAGGTTCCAGTTATGACTGTTACGCTTTGAATTTCGAAATGAAACCTGCCTAACTTTTGTAAGTAAGCTGTAAGGAATGAGCCTGCCAAATTTCAGCCTTCCACCTACACGGGAAGTTGGAGAATTAGTGATGAGTGAGTGAGTGAGTGAGTGAGTGAGTGAGTGAGTGAGTGAGTGAGTGAGTGAGTGAGTGAGTGAGTGAGTCAGTCAGTCAGTCAGTCAGTGAGGGCTTTGCCTTTTATTGGTATAGATATATATATATAAATACACACACACATATTTGCAGCTAGACATGCACAAAGGGAGAAGATGAGATGAAAATGATCAGACATACAGGAATCAAAGGCAATCTAAAGTAAATGGGGGGGGGGGGGTGTAAGGAGGATGGATTAACAAGGTGAGGTTTGGAAGGAGTTGGTCATAAAGTCTTGCAGATGTTTTTCTTTTTAAGCCTGCATATACTGGGTTCATGTCCAAGTGTCATTTAATAGCCACGATTCAGCCAGTTCTCTGGCACTTTTAGTGTTAGTCTTGAATCTTATTTGAACCGTGTCACAGTTAAATGTGTGTCTGGTTCAACTTGTACGTGTAAATATCAAAGACCGTGAGTCGTTCCTTCTGACAGCATTGTGATGCTCTTGTATATGTGTTGCAAGTGTTTTTTGATGTTTATACAGCTGGGCAAGTGCTGCAAGGAATATTGTATACTGTGTTCCATGTTTGGGCTGCTGATTTCATGCTTTTGGCATTAAAAAGAACTATTCGCAGAGTGTTTGCTGGTGTATATGCTATTTTGATCCCTGATCTGGAGAGGATGCATGCTGTACTTTCTGATACTGCACGATGATAAGGAATAGGTAGAATGAGGATTCAGGTTTGAGTCAATAGTTTGCAGAGGTCTGTGGTGTCTCTTATTTAAGCATTCTTTGATAAATGTCTTAGAGTAGCCCTTTGATGTGAACAAATGGAAAAGATAGCATTTTTCACTTTTTCATTTTCTTCATATTACAAAGGATGTAAATCTTTCTGAACAATGTCTTAACACAACTCCGTTTATGTGATGAAGGGTGATTGCTAGAAAAAAGTAATATTTTGTATGCATAACATTCCTTGCAGTAAAGACTTGCAAAGTGGTGTTTCTACCTCTTTCAATGAAGATATCCAGGAAATTGATGGGTTGGTTCATTTCTCTTTCCATAAGTGAACTGGATTGCAGGGAATATTGATTTGATGTGACTGTGGAATTTATTCAGCTTTGTGTATTTCTAGCTACAAATATGTAAACTGTATATATATTATTTGTCACACAAATGTGCATCATTGGGTCAACTTTCAAATTCTTCGCAGGTAAGTGATATGATCCCAAGCCAAGAAGGGGCACTGCCTCTGCTAACTATCTTGTCTTCTCTTTATTCCACAGCACGGAAAGACTGTTCAGTGAGGACAACTAACTCTCTTCTGCTCCCTGGACTATAAATTCAAGACCGCCCTGTGGAAAGGACAGCTGACTAACAAGAGCCTTACGAGAAGCCTCAATTACCCGATCATTGAGGGACAACCTTGTTTTGTTTTATTTGTATAATTTTGACAAATATACAGTATGACGGGTGGCCAGAGCCAGTACCTGGCTGGGACACCAGCTGATTGGAAGGACCGGTGGAGAGAGCAACTGCGAGGCACTACCTCCCCGGGACACTAAAGGGCAGTCCTCCTGGTCGGCTCTGGCACCACTGATTCCTGCAGGGCACACTCGGGGCCGCCAGGGGGAGCTGCAGAACCTTACCTTGAACTTCCATCTCACCTTGGTGTGATTCCAGGTAATGCTAATGAGCCACCTAGAGCACTCCCAGGGGCAACATAAAAGGGGCCGCCTCACTCCATTCAGGAAATGGTGGATGAAGCTTGCAGGAAAAGGAGTGGAGGCGGAGAAAGACAGAGATGAAGAGAAGAAAAGGACTGTGCTTTGGTGCTTATTTGTATTGTGTTGCTGTGGGAAGCAAGGGAAAAGCACTTCCCCACAGAAATAAAAGTGTGTTGTGTGCTGCACTTGTGTATCTGCCTGTCTGTGTCGGGTATGGGTGACTGTACATGCCCTGGTGGTCCAGAAGTGTCATTCCAGATTAGACTTCCTGGCCATCGGTAGGCAGGAGACCCGTATTAAATCATTACTTGTGGTCAATCCAACACAGCAGCACAAGCACACGCACACACAACAGCAGTGCAACAGACCGCAGCAAAACCTCTGACAGCACTGCCTTCCTACCTATGATGGGAAGAAGATGGAACAGGCAGTGTCTGAAGATGGTGAGGGGTCAGAACCACTGCGTCATTGGAGGCAAGGAAGCTGCCTGGGGGCAAAGAGGTAAGATGGCTGAGTGAAGCACTGGGAGAAGGGTTCCAGATGGGAGTAAGACCGGGACGTCTTGTGAATGTTTCATGTCTTTTGCTTGCACTTATCCCCTAGCCAGAGAAGCCCGGACACCTGTCTGTGGCCGAAGAGTGTTCCCGAAGAAGACAGTGACGCTGTAGGCTTGGATGGGTCAGGTGAGGGTGATCTCACCTGACTGTTCGCCGGAGATAGCTGTGGGACCTGCCCCAAGGATCCAGGGGAGGTCTGAAGCAGAGGGTGCCTTTGAAATGACTGTTGCCAAGCCTGATGGACGGGACTTTGCAAAAGGGGGAGGGGCGGTAAGCAGCCAAGCCATACTCCCCAAAGAAGGTAAGGGGTCGAGATTTACATGCCAAATTTCTGCCGGTGAAATAGAAAAGGTGGAGTTGTGTAATATAAAGGTTTTCTCTGTAACAGGAGAAGGGATGAAATAAAGGAGTAAGAGGGGGTTGGTCGCTTCAGTGCAAAACCAGCTACAAAGATTGGAATGTTTGGGATGATAGCGAAAGAATGTGCAAAAGCCTGTTTCTCATAGAGGGTTTCAGAATGTTTTAGGGAAAGGTTAATTAATGCAAGATGTTTTTCTGTAAGTTGTTTTGATGTCTCTAAGAAGGATTGTTTTAGGCTTAGTAGAGATAACACATAAGATGTCCCGTGGGAAGAAGGTGTGCAGAAACTGATCACTTCTGTATACACTGCTTACACGTAAGCCATTTTGGGCAAGGACACTCAATTAGTATATAAGGGAAGGTTCCGCCCTCAGTTTCTTTGGAAGCTCAACCGTGGGGAACGTGCACACCGCCCGGTATTGGACCAGGCTCACGAGTTGATCCTCTGACGAGACTGACACGCGGGCTCCCTCAGTCTACTGGTCTAGGATGATGGCTCTGGGTCTTTTGATATTACTGTAAGTATAGTATAAGTCATATATATATATTACTGTAAGTCAATAGTACAATTCCTATATCTGCATGTATATTGCTATTATATTGTATGTAACTGATATTATATTTGAACAAGTAAACACAATTGAAGTATTGGACCTTTCCTCTTTGATTCCTGCCTGCTTATTTTCTCTTAAAACCTTGGAACCATTTTCCCAAACTAAAACATTTTGGCGTAGTCGGCAGGATTTTGGGGAATTTGGTAAAATATTGAATTATTAAGTGAGGCAAAGGAAATCAGAGATGTTTAAGAAAAAGGATAAAAACCCTGGCGCAGCTCCTTTACCTCTCCCAGGCTGGGAGGAAACGGTATGGGAAGACTGCGCCAGAGAATTGAGATGTGGGGGGGGATTAGCACAATATTGGCAGAGCTTGGATCCCCCAACACCAGTGAATGTGCTAGCTGCGCTTAAGAAATGTCAGGTATCTGCAAAGGAACCCATAATGGGCTTGCAGACGAGAGGGTGGGTTTTGCTAACTGCGGTTAAAAATCTGGATAGTCTGATAGACGAAAAAGAAAGGGAGATTAAGAAAATGCAAATGGACTTGGCGGATGCGTTAGGGCGGGCCTCAATGGCCGAATCCCAGGTAGCTGTATTATTGCCGCGGGTACAGAGAGCCGAGGGGATGGCGGAAAAGGCAGCCTTTTGCATAGCCAAGGTGAATGCGAAAAAGAAGCGCAGACCGGATGTTGCGAAGGTTAAAGCGTTTGTAGCCGCAGTTAACGTCCATGAGTGGGATCCTGAAAAATGGGATGGTAACATTTGGGATGATGATTATGAGGATGATGACGGACCCGATGCAGGGTCGGTAATTGATCCTCTGCCTTTACAGGCTAAACCCGTGACACGTCGCAGACTTTTTACTGATGCACAGGGTAATGTTAGGAGGGGAGATGTTTATGAAGATTACACTGCACAAGAAAGAGAAGGATTTAGATCACGTTATGCACAAGGGCGAAATGAGCCAGTAGACACATGGCTTGTACGCTTGCATGATGCAGGAGCCGGGCATGTGTCACTGGATAAGGGGGATGGTACTGAATTTACAGATTATGCTGTCGATTCCCGTTTTAAACAAGCAATGAGACAAGAATTGACTAAGTTAGAAGGGGACAGCACGTTGCTGGCGCTGGCGGCGAACGCAGCGTATGAAATATATCCACACCCACAGAATTGGCCTGAAGTAAAACCATGGACGACTTTGCAGCAGGCAATTCGAGTGGTTAGAGAATTGGCAATGAGGGACGCCGTGGTAGCGGGCCAAGCGGATCAGTTAGATGTGTTCCCATTTACATCTATAGCCAGGACCATCCTAATAAAAACAGCCCCTGCTAACTTGAAAGGAATAATAATGACTCTTTTACTGAATGAGGTAGGTGCAGGAGTGGGGGAAGTTGTAGCTAAATTACGGGATTTAGGTGACCTGGGGGAGTGGGGAGGAGCCCCCGCCAGGGACAGCTGCAACACAACCCACTGGGGCTACATCAAGGGATAGCGCCTATAGAACAGGGGGAGTGAATAGGAAGGAGTTATGGGGAGCGTTAATTAATGCTAAAGTCCCTAAGGAAGAGATAGATGGACAGCCTACAGGAGTACTCCTGGACAGGGCAAAGAAAAAAGGACTTATAGATAAGTCTGGTGGAATAAAGAAACGAGTAGCAAAGGCAGAAGTACATTCACTTCTTACCTTCGCTGAATGGGAAAAATTAAGTAAAAAGCATGACAAAGTTCTTACTTTTGCTGAGTGGGAAAAGTTGAGTAAGAAGCGTGATGAAACTGGCCCCTCTTCATCTTCCGAGAGCTCCTCGGAGGAGGAGGAGGAGGAGGAAGACAGGGGGAAAAACTGGCGCAAGAGTAAACATAAGAAAGGAGGGAAGAAAGCTAAAAGCAATGGGAAAGGGAAAAATAAAGGAAGGACTTTATATCCCATCAAAGAATTAGAACGCGCAGCACGAGATTGTTAGGGATGGGGCCAAGCACAGGTGAGAGCTCTAAATTGGCACGATGCGGACATTCGACCTTTTGTACCGGTAACGATACATTGGGAAACTAAAAACAAACAAATAGTAAAGGCTCTCATCGATACGGGTGCGGAGGCCACTTTAATATATGGGAATCCATCTAAATTCAAGGGGAAACGATTGACAGTGCAGGGGATCGGGGGAACGGACATCCCTGCCACTCAGGTGACGGTGATGTTACAAATTGGTCAGTTGCCCGTGAGACCCTACCCCGTACTAATCACCCCAGTGAAAGAGTATATAATAGGGATGGACATTTTACGGGGGATGACTCTTCATCTCCCCAATGAGGGGACATTTTCCTTTGGGGGCCCAAAGAAAGTTAGAGCAGTGACAGTGGGGAAATTGACAATACCACCGTTCCCCATCCCAATCGCCCGAAAGGTAGTGTGTCAAAAACAGTATAGGATTCCAGGAGGGCAGGAAGAAATCCAGGCTGCAATAAAAGATTACCTGAACGTAGGAGTGTTGAGGGGAGCAACCACTAAGTGGAACAATCCAATCTGGCCTGTTAAAAAGTCAGACGGCACTTGGCGAATGACGGTAGATTACCGAGAACTAAATAAGCACACACCGCCCCTGACGGCGGCGGTGCCTGACACTATTACATTGATAGAAAAAATTCAGGCAAGTAAGGGAAAGTGTTACGGGGTGATAGACTTGGCAAATGCCTTTTTCACAATCCCCATCCCTGAGGATAAGCAGGATCAGTTTGCATTTACATGGCTGGGGAGACAATACACTTTCACACGCCTGCCACAGGGGTATTTACATTCTCCAACCATCTGTCACCGGCTGGTGGCAGAACATTTAGATGAGTGGAAAAGGTCGACGGACCTCACAATCACCCATTATATCGATGACATCATGGTGCAGGGGGAGACAGAGGGGCAGGTAGGAGAGGCGATAGCCTCATTAGTAGAACACATGAAAAGCAAGGGATGGGAAATTAACCCACAAAAAATACAAGGACCCTCTCACATGGTTAAGTTTTTGGGGATTCAGTGGAACAAGGGAGAAAGAGAGATAGTGGAAAAGGTACGCAACAAAGTCGTTCACTTTGCAACCCCAAAAACAAAGCAGGATGTGCAGAAATTTGTGGGGCTATTTGGATACTGGCGACACCATATACCGCACATGGGGCAAATTCTGGGGCCGTTATACAAGATCACACGTAAAAAGAATACGTTCGAATGGACACCAGAAGCGCAGGTGGCTTTCGCGCTGGCCAAGGAAGCGATAGTGCAGGCAGGGAGCCTGGCAAGGGTGGAGGATGGGCCTCTAGAATTGCAGGTGTCCTCAACCGAGTGCTATGCTAACTGGAGCTTGTGGCAAAAGCAGAGTGGGAAACGCAGACCTTTAGGGTTCTGGTCTAAAAAATTAGCAGATGCATGTTCACGCTACACTCCGTTCGAACGACAATTGCAGGCATGTTATCTTGCACTCATAGACACAGAACAACTGACACTAGGACATGAGGTCCTTTTGCGACCGCAGATACCGATCATGACATGGGTAATGAGCAACCCCAAAACTCACAGGGTGGGGGCAGCCCAAGAAAACACCATAATCAAATGGAAATGGTACATAGCTGACCGGGCAAAGCCCGGCGCAACCGGTGTGTCTGTATTACACGAGAAAGTGGCAGAGGTACCAGAGGAAGGTGAGGAAATAATAATGGTGACTCACGAGGAGGAGTCGCCGGTGAAATGGGGTAAGTTATACGATACCCTGACAGACGAGCAAAAACAGCACGCCTGGTTCACCGATGGGAGTTGCAGAGTGGTGGGGGGGCGGCGCTGCTGGAAAGCGGTGGCGTATAATCCTCACACTGGGAAAATGCTGGAAGGGAGGGGAGAAGGAAAGAGCAGTCAGTGGGCAGAGCTACAGGCAGTAGCGATGATATTACAGCAGGAAAAGCTGAGTCCCTGTCATATCTACACTGACTCATGGTCCGTGGCAAACGGGCTAGGAGTGTGGATGCCCACATGGAAGAAAAATAAGTGGGCAATCAAAGGAAGGGACGTTTGGGGGAGAGAGATGTGGGAACAAATTTGGGAAATTGCTGCCAATAATCCTAACATCACGGTGTCGCACGTGGACGCGCATACAAAAGGGACGGATGCAGAGGCTCTTTTTAATGCGGTGGCGGATGCCCAAACCAAAACCGCGACAGTAACAATAATGGAACATGGAACAGACATGGCAAAGTGGGCGCATGAGGGGGGGGTCACCTTGGGGCGGCTGCTACTGTAAAGTGGGCAGCAGAGAGGGGGGTGGCCCTAACTATAGACAAAGCGAGGGAGGTAGGATTAAATTGTGAAACATGTCAGCATCAGCAGAAGCTCCCGGTATTGCAACCAGTAATGGGACATATTAACAGGGGGCGGGAACCAGGACAAATTTGGCAAATTGATTTTATTGGGCCCATGCCTAGGTCCAAAGGGTGTGAGTATGCATGCACGGTGGTGGACACATACTCCGGAGTATTGGTGGTACATCCCTGCCCACATGCCAACCAAGAGGCCACCCTATTGGCCCTTCAAAAGGTAGAATTGGCATATGGCCTCCCATTGCAGGTTCAATCAGATAACGGGACGCACTTTACAGGATGGAAAGTGAAGCGCTGGGCGGCGGAAAGACAGGTAGAGTGGGTATACCATGTAACCTATCATCCGCAGGCCGCAGGGTTAGTGGAACGAGTTAACGGGTTATTGAAAACTCAGCTGAGTAAGAGAGGAGGGGGAACGCTCCAAAACTGGAAGGAGCATTTAGTGGATGTGGTTTGCGCGCTCAATAATCGCCCATTTGCAACAGGTTCAACTCCGTTGCAGAGGATGAAATTTCAGATCTGTAAAATGGACGCAGACGGGCCAATACAGATCTGGACAGAGCATCCAGACGCGAAACTACCCATTAGGGGCAATGAGGGGGCAGCAGGCTTAGATCTCTATGCGATACAGGATGAGACAGTCACTGAACGAGTAACTATAATTAATACAGGGATAGGGGTGAAAATCCCGAAGGGACACTACGGGCATGTATGCCCAAGATCAAGTCTAGCGCTAAAGGGAGTCACTGTGCTAGCAGGCGTAATCGACGCAGATTACCAAGGGACCGTCAAAGTTCTGTTACAATCCTCAATGGGGGATCCAATCAAATTGACTAAGGGAGATCGAATAGCGCAATTGTTAATAATACCAGTTCACATGGGAAAAGTGCAGGAAAGTACTGCACCAGTAGTTAAGACTGGCCGGAATGTGGGGGGATTTGGATCAACAGATGCTCCTAAATTGGTTAATGGGGCGAAGGTGTGGGTTAAACAACCTCATGGACCACCCCGCCCGGCAGAAATCATCGCAATGGGACAGGATTTGATTGTAACTGTTCTATACAATGGAGAAGAAGCATGGGTAAATGTTCCTGTAAAACACTGCTATAGACGGGAGTGAGGAGTGGGTGCAACATGCTGTGTTCTTGTTTTACAGAATTGGGGGTGTTCTGAATGAAGTAGGAGCCACCACATTAGGAGGCGAGGCAACGGAGACGACTCAGGTCCGATGGTGGTGGAACAATTCCACTAAATCTAGACGGCAGGAGAACACGACGTGTCCAGAGAATCAGTCTTGCAATGTCCTTACAATTACGACTGGTGACGGGTGCACCATCTACTCCTCGAACTTGAAGGTGCCGGGGGTAAAACCACAGAAGTATCTGATTGAGTGCTCTGAAAACTTAAATATTACCTGGACGTCGAAAGTAACTTGGTGTATGGGGCCCTGGAACGGTTCCAAGGTACAGTGCGAGGTTAATGCAACATCAGGCGAATACACCTCTAATAAGACTGGGCCCATTGGCTGGATCAATGCAACTGAAATTATTAACAGGACTATACCAATGCTTGCTATAGCCGTGTGGGCCAGAACCCCCATAACAAGACAGTCACATGTAGAACCAATAATTGACACATGTAAACTTGTTTCTATGACAGCAAAAAGGACTAAGGTTACATGGCAAGTGACATTTCCACTGTTGCCACAGTGTAAGCGTGCTAAACGGGCATGGTATGACACTTTCTTAGGAGGGGTTGGCACCACCCTAGGAACTTTAAACACCATAGATAATGAAATAACTGCAAACAAGCTTGAGAATGTGGGACGACATACTCACAAAGTGGCAGACCAAATGGCTAGGTGGTTACCTCAGTCCATGGTCTCTCATCAGCAAACAGTAAACTGGGAACAACGCGCTTCAGATTGGATAATCATGGCTAGCAATGACATTCGATGGCTAAATGTCTCAACTTTCATGAACTGGACTGTATGCACTTTTAACATATTACAAGCACAGATACAGAAAAATAACATGCAAATGGCTTTAAGGACTAATAATATGCAAATATGGCAAGATATATGGAACATTAGCAGTAGCTTATGGTTAACGGTTAAACCTGAAGATACTAGGTGTAATGATACAATATGTAATGGGTATTGGTTTCAATATAATGTTACCACTATGATAACCTTGTGTAGATATCACGTTTTACCTGTTGTTGCACACGGACACTTTTGGCAGCTGCAATTGGATGGTGAGTGGCTAGAACCTAAAACTAACAAAACATATGATTTACGAAATTGCGAACACACCAATATTGGTATGTTCTGTGGATTGATGTCAGGACAGGAAAACCCATGTATTTCAGGTAAAGCAACCACCTGTAATTGGAGACTAGTTAATCAGAACACCACTCTGTATGAAGTGGGACCTCACCGACTCTGTGTTTCCACCACCATCGCTAATCGTAGGCTGCCACAGGTTCCGTTTTCTGGATGTCTTGATAATGTATATGTTTGGCAAATAGCAAATAATACTTACTATCTGAATAATTACACCACTAAAAACCATCTTACCAAGGTCCAATGGCAAGTCTGGCATGCTCCGACCTCAATTTCACTGGCTGTAGCTGAACGTCTATTAAATAGCTCCCTGCAATTAAAAGAATTGGCTGCTAAACATCAAAAACATGTAGATGCACTTACTGTACAGACAGTCATGACGACGTCTCAATTACAAATTTTAGGGACCAAAATTGAAGGTGAATCTGTAAATGCGTGGTGGTCAATCTTTACAGGTTGGTCACCAAAGGCATCCACAATGTTGTCAGTTTTCCTCCACCCTTTGGTGCTGCTTATTATTATTATTGCTTTAATGACTATATTTAATTGCTATGTGTTTTGTGTTTTAAAACGTATTAATAATAGAGCACGACAGACAAGGTTGCTGGTTTTGCGCTGAGCGAGGGACCGATTGTAATATAAAGGTTTTCTCTGTAACAGGAGAAGGGATGAAATAAAGGAGTAAGAGGGGGTTGGTCGCTTCAGTGCAAAACCAGCTACAAAGATTGGAATGTTTGGGATGATAGCGAAAGAATGTGCAAAAGCCTGTTTCTCATAGAGGGTTTCAGAATGTTTTAGGGAAAGGTTAATTAATGCAAGATGTTTTTCTGTAAGTTGTTTTGATGTCTCTAAGAAGGATTGTTTTAGGCTTAGTAGAGATAACACATAAGATGTCCCGTGGGAAGAAGGTGTGCAGAAACTGATCACTTCTGTATACACTGCTTACACGTAAGCCATTTTGGGCAAGGACACTCAATTAGTATATAAGGGAAGGTTCCGCCCTCAGTTTCTTTGGAAGCTCAACCGTGGGGAACGTGCACACCGCCCGGTATTGGACCAGGCTCACGAGTTGATCCTCTGACGAGACTGACACGCGGGCTCCCTCAGTCTACTGGTCTAGGATGATGGCTCTGGGTCTTTTGATATTACTGTAAGTATAGTATAAGTCATATATATATATTACTGTAAGTCAATAGTACAATTCCTATATCTGCATGTATATTGCTATTATATTGTATGTAACTGATATTATATTTGAACAAGTAAACACAATTGAAGTATTGGACCTTTCCTCTTTGATTCCTGCCTGCTTATTTTCTCTTAAAACCTTGGAACCATTTTCCCAAACTAAAACAAGTTGTAAAGCCTGTGTGGGGACTACCCCAACCTTCCTCCTTGCCGGAGAGGTCCATGTCACCTGGCTTCCCGTTGGTGGGAAAGGATATATGCACTAATGCATTTGATGTACGGGAACTGGAGAGGCTTTTTCAACATGTACATTCTCTGTTACAGGTGCTCACTTATTTTAGGAGCCTTGTTGAAGAACTGGAGAGGACAGCCATGGAGCCAATGAAGGCAATCTATGCGTACTTGAAGAGGCATGGACTCGAAATCTCCAGCCTGATTGATTCGGTGGTACAGGTAAGTGTATCCTGTACCATACAAAATACCAGAACTCCTTCTGAATTGTTCCTGGATGAGAAATCTGAAGGGAGGCAAGTAGATGGAAGTCCGACAATAAGTGTAGGTGTGGTGACCAACTGCTTGGAGGTAGGGGAGGGGGAGCCAAAGAGGAGTGTTAGTGCCAATGTCCGGATCCTTCAGTGCCTCACCAAATCAGCGATGAGCACACACAAATCTAAAGGGTGCAGATACTACAGGGTCTCTCAGTATGCCATAAAGAGATCCAGATTGTTACAACACCCCAGAGTAAAAGAAAGACCCAGAAAAAAAAAGACATTACAACACATGAGCCCGCACGCTCACGTTTTTGGAAGGCCATTCTCTGCGGGGGCAGAGAGACAACCTAACCTCAATTGGGTGTGAGGCGGAGCAGTGCTTTTCACACTGCTTCTATGTCCACAGGGTGCAGATACTCGGAGGGGAGCAACACTGCTATGAGTTCCACCATGTGGTTATAAATGTACAAATGTAAGATCTGTATGGTTATGAAGGTAACTGGTCTAGTTTGACTTTGATAAACCAACAAACATGTTTCAAACTCTGAATTACAAGAGAATATTTCTGTTCTCCATGTGATGCCAAAAGGTTAAGTTACGAAACAATGTCATCTACTGTTACTCATTAAATATTTCATTAAAAGAACAGTATTTGTTATTGGTGTTTGATTCATTATATTTTGTCTGAAAATGAAATTTCTGATTATTTCTTTATTTGTGGATTAAATTAATTTTTAAATTAGAATTACACAACTGTCACCTAATTTCAAAGAGATTTAAAATAAATGTTTCAAGTTTTTTTATTTACAGTTGTTTCACTTTCAGTACCTCCAGTAAGATACATTAACTCAATTCACTAGGCTGTAGTTAAAATTACCTAATTTGGCTAGTGAAATTTTTACACAGAACTGAAATAAGTTCCCTCATAGAATAACTTCTTTTTTCCCCCAGTGAATAACACATCTTTGATGAGTTCTCAGTTTAAAAAAGCTTGAAACGTTTCCCGTAACTACTACTTATGGTGTGCATGAAAAAAAAAGTGTAAACACAGAGACATGTATTGTAGTACAGTTCCATATTTGTTATTTTTCACCTTAATTTCAACATGCATTCATTTATATTTAACCTGCTCCTCATTTCACCAGTGCCTACTATTGTTTAAAGTACCTAGTTTCATATTTATTTGTGTCTATGAAGAAAATCAACACATAATTCTGGTGCTGAAAATATGTCTTTTTCCACCAACCTCCATAAAACACTATCACTTTATTATTTAGCATGAAACTTATGACTGCATTTACCAACCAATGAAAGCTTCAGCACTGTGTAAAGTGTCTCAGCCACTAGACTTCAATATCGACTTAAAGAAGGAGAACACACAAAACCAAATGTGGGAAGGTCTTTGGCATCTTAGCTGTGTATTACTCAGGTAGCTAGGTTGCTTACTATATGAAAACAGCTACTGTTATTAAACGTTTGAATACTTTGTTCCACATTGAATAACAGATGCATAATACTTTTCACGCGCTTGAGTTTCTATTTAGCTAATAACCAATATTTTTCTACCCACTTTTGGTCAATAAAGATGCTGCCTCTTTTTAATAAAAAATGAAAAGCGCAATTAACTTGTTTTAAAGCATTGTATGAAGCCTTTGTCATCTATGCAACTGTGGTTTTTAAAAATCTCTTTTATGAGATTTTGTTTAATGCTACTGGTCATAGAACCATGCAGAAATTGCTTTGAAGAACCTTGCTTTAATCAATATAGGCAGTGAAACAACAGGCTTCATAAAGTGCTGTTTAATTGAATTTGATATACAAAAAAGTAGACATTTCAGTACATCTCCACAGCTAGCATTTTCCCAGGAAATATTTGTTGAGATAAGATTGTGAAGACTAATTGGTTTGACCTTATTACAGGGCTGTGTAACTTTAATGAAAAACTATGATAAATATTTTGAGCTATCATCATTAATATTCTAGATAGTCTTGCCACAACTTCAACTTTACTTCAGACTTTTTCACACAATTACAGACTAATTTGGCTTTAGAAGGACTTGAGACATTAAATACCTTCACAGCATAATTCATACCCTGATAAAATGTGTACAAGGGTTTAGATTATGAGCTGTGTAATTCTAAAAAATATTTAAAATATTTTGCCTGTTGTCTTAGGGATGGTGCAATTTTTTATAAAAATATGTACTTGGGGGAAAAAAATAATACTTTTAGAACCAGATGAGATCTTAAGAAAAACCTGACCTACACAGAAAAAAATATTTAGTGACCATTAATGGATGTCCAGATAAAAGTGTCTTCTACTTACAAATTACCAGACAAGAACCAGAGTAAACTAAGAACTAGGGGGACCTCTAAGAAGTTGTAAATGTGCAAGGACAAAAAAAAAATTATCCTAGCCAGTGGCTAAAGTGAAAGAGACGGGTTATTGGTAAGGACCATTGGTCCAAGAGGTGCATCAAAGAAGTACAAAGCCATTATAAATTTAGGCTAACAAAGATGCCCAGTTTATCTTCCTTTCCATCCACCCACAGGCCACAAAGAATCAGAGACCAATCACTTACTAAAACAAAGAGCCATCAGGTAGTCTAAACATATTGGATGTCTAGACTCCTAACAAGGCAAACTGCTGTCTATCCAGGTACTGTACCTATCCTTAATCAGACAAGTGTTTTTGCCGTTCCTGGCCTGAGACTTTACTAACAAGGCCTTGTGAGCTGAATTCTTCCTTATAATGAGAAATCCACCTGAAACAATATTTCAAATTAAAATATACTAAATGTATGTAAGCACAGTGAAATTTTATGTATCCCACCGAATAGTAACAGAAACTACCATCACACAATAAATACAATATTATAAATTATATAAAACACATATAAAAGAAACACTCATACAATTGTGAGTATGAGTGGCTGTTGATTAGCATTTTGGGTATAAGCTATCCCTGTATCTGTTAACTTGGGTTCTAATGATTCTGTACTAGCTTCACTATCCTCAGCAGTGCTGTGCAATCAAGAGTTGAACAGGTACCATACCAAGATGTTACACAATTTCTGCACCTGTAGAAGATGATGAGCACAAATAGAGGCATATGTCCTTTTGTCAGACATTTGATGAGAAAAGTTGTGGTGGAGCCTTCTTGACCATATCTGAGATGTTATGTACACTTGAGGTGACTAATGATGATGTCTGCAAAAATATAGTAAGCCTCTGACCTTCTTCACAGAACACTCTCCAGTATACTTGATAATGTGGTGTGCTTTGTAGTTCCTGAAATCTATGACCAACTTTGTGCTTTTGCTCATAGCCACCACCACTTGCACAACATAATCAGCCTATGTGTTATTTTTGTTCTATTTTTGTTCTGTTAATACAGATATAACATAAGTTTGTGGTTGTACCATATACTGGGAGAAATAGGGGATGCTCCATCTTTAAGGAGAACACAGAGCATCAGAAAACATCATCGCACTAATGTAATATTAGTTGAAAACTAACAGCATGAGATCGTTTTTTTGCGTGAACGTAACAGAGAACAAAACTGAAAAAAAAAAAACCTTTTACAAGTACCATAAATTTACACTTGCTGTTGTAGATTCAAATCAAATGTATATTTTCATTACTTAATAGTAATAAAAATAGCAGCACACTACAGGGGAATTGAACCCACAACCTCTTGTTTAGGAGAAAGCAGTTGTTACTGCTGCACCAACCAAGCGGATATATCTAACTTGTGCCCTAAGCCAACTTCTTTTTCTTTGGTTATATTCTTGAATAAAAACACACTTGTTTTGTTAGACGTATACATTTTGTGAAAGTGTTTATGTGACTTCATATCTACATTTTTTCAGTTATTACTAAAACATGAAAAAGGTTTCTGTTTAGTTATGTGTTCAACAATTCCTGCCACACATTTCCTGTCATTCCACATTTACACAGATTGTTGTAGACACGGAACACACTTGAAATATATGTATTCCAAATGGCGATATATTATTTACCCTCTACAATTTAAGGAACCTCACACCCAGATAAACACACTTGAGCTCTGAGAATCTTCTTTGCAACTTGAGCTGCGTCAGTGGGGGGAAGGGATAGCAGGCTGTTTGATGCCTGTGCTGATCGGCACATTTACAACACAAAAGATGCTAATAGAAAGGTGCAAAGGAATTTAAGGTGGCCTGGGATTATGAGATTTTTCATAGGCTTCAGGGATTCTAGGATGTCTTGGAACAGAAGCTTGTCGATGTTGCATCCACTTTTCTTTTTCCATCGCCTTTTCTTGTAAGAATTTAGTGACGACAAAGTTTCTCTGCAAGGTGAGACATGAACACTCTTCTTTACTCAGCTGGAAATTACAGGGAATTCTCTGATGTGGCGGGATAGAAGCTGACACACAAACGTGGATTTGAATGCACATGTACTGTACAAGGCACTAAGAAAAGAAGAGTGCTTTTTTATCACCCGCTTTAAAGGCAGTATCTCAAGTTTTTGACAGGGCTATCACTTTAGAGGTCAAACAGGGGTTCTGATTAGCTCTTATGGGGTATAGCTTGGTGATAAGTTATGTCATCTTTACATCTGGTGATGTAGCTGATCACAGAATCTGTGTAATCCTCCAAGTTCACAGTTCCATCATAAGCAGCAGCCTCTCTGAAAATGTCCCAATCAGCAAGTTCAAAACAGACATGAAGCATTGAAAAGGACCCTTCTGGCCATATTATAATTTTCTTTATAACTGGTTTTGAACATATTAGCACTTGTTTGTAAGCAGGAATCACTTTAACAGAGAATGGTCCAATACACCCATCTTGGGGAAGAACACAGCCCAGTATGCACCACATATGCTTGTATAAACCATATCAAGTTTAATTTGTCCTCTTGTTGGAAACTTAACATGGTAGCGGAATGTTGGTAGGACTGATTTCAGATTGGCATGATTAAAGTCACCAGCAATAATCAGAACCCTGTCAGGATACGTGGGATAGAAACACCACCAGTGCTGAGCAATGACATAAAATGATTGTTGCATTAGAATATCAGTCCTTGTTGATATATAAACACAAACTGTCCCTGCAAGTCTTACCACACAGCATAGCTTGTCTGTCAGCAAGGTAGTTGGCCCATCAAGGTGGATGGCAGAGACTGGGATGTTCTTGTGTACTCACATTTCCATGACAACAAAAGCACAGCAGTTCCTCAATTCACACTGGGTGCTATGATGTAATCTGATATAATCCAGCTTGCTATCAATGGAGCGGGCATTTGCTAGGAGAATAGTCGGCAGTGATGGTCAGTTTGGCTTGGCCTTTAACCTAGCATGAATGAAAGCTCCCTTGCCGCATTTCTGTTTCCTCTCGGTGCGTTTGCGTTGTACATTTGCTCTGGTCAATGCCGTGGTTTTGTGGGTCACAATGTTTAGCAGGCCGAGGCCAACTAGTGTCTCCATTGTTTCCATTGGTAACTTTAATAAACTGTTCAAAACATTTTTACAACCCAACATGGTTCGGTCATATTTCTACGTGCTAATGTGTCCGCCTTTGGACCAGTCAAATTACCAATAAACTACAATGAGAATTGAACACTAAAGTAGTCAGAGCTGAAGCACCCACTGCATTCACACGCACCACCATAATAACTGACAAGGGACACAAAATATAAATCACATTTTAAGAGATAAAGAGTTTCACAAAGAGGAAAATAAATTTATCATTGCCACTTAAGTTAAAAAAGACTTGTCTTGTTCCTTTGTGACATAAAGTTATCTTGGTGCAATGTTCAGAAATCATGAATTTGTTTGTCGATGTTAGCAAGAATATTATGTACAGTAATCCAAAAAAATTTGTAGAATATTCCACAATTTAATTTGTATATGGAGTTGTCATATTGTAAATATAATACAGATGTTGTTTATGGAAAGATATGGTAATAAATTATAATTTAAACATTCCGCCAACCCATCCCCCCAATTTTCCAAAACAAGGCTTACCCAGTAACAGCAGCTTTCTCTGTTGAGGCAATTTCCTGCAAAAGCTTGCCATTCTCAGAAAGGTAAACGGTGTAGCGGCCTCGCTGTTCACCATGTAGATAGACAGCTAACTGGAAGGTACACAGTTCATTGCTGCTGCGAAGCCAAGGACTTAAGATGGAGGAGGCATTTTTACCTTTCATAAACAAGAAGTGGCCTAGGAGGAAAAAACATATGCATTAGAAAGCCCATATTACAAATAAAAAAAATTACAAACCTATGTATTTCTTTTTTCCAAAGAGCATTATGAGCATTCCATAACATATTAGAACAAACAAAAGTCATAAAAACAATAAACATAAGTTCTGATACAATGGTCATTTATGTCAGTTATGCCAATTTTCTTTTCACTACAAAAAACCGTCATTGCCCAATTTAAATATTCATCATATAATTCATATTCAACTTGAAATTAATCACTTTTGATGGATAGGTATTAATTTTTTCTGTCATGGCTGAAATTTTAAGAAGTGTGAATGGGCTAGAAAATTGCATGATTCAAGCAAAAGTTTGGTGAGGCCCACTGAGGTTATTTAGTCAGAAAAGCATAAATGTAGCCGATGAGAGAACATCAACTTTCACTTGAGTGAGAGAGAATGAGGAGTGATGGAGGAATGGAGAAGTATATTTCATTAAATGGTCCTGTATTCAGGCCACATTGATTGTGTAGAAGGTAGCTGAGAAAGTGGACTTGGGTTACGTATACATTTATTTGTTTGTAGCAAGAAAGTAAATACATAGGACATTGTTGCACAGATATAAGAAAATAAGCCAGTGTGACAACCATAATTACAAGCAGTCCATACACCTGAATAATTTCTGCAGATAAGAAAAATGAATTCTAACAATACATCATACAAGTTCAGCAGGATCCCTAGAATCATGGGAATTTAAAACATTTATATATTGGGAGATAAATGAAAGTCTTAAATCTGTTACTCTTGATAACCAGGAACCTAAATTTGTGGCATGATGACAACAAAGTAAGGGAGGACTGCTGTAAATCAGTAATTTTACTACTCATTTTCAAAATGTTGTTTAGATACTCTATGTTCTTAACGCCAAGAGTTACAAACCAAAATAGAAAAAAGCTAATTCAACAATAGGAGAAAGGTTTATGTCATTATAATGTCCACTTTAAAACAATTAAGTTTCCACAGAAAGAACAGTCATTTTTGTCCCTTCTTATGTATTTGTTCTGTATTAATGTAAAAAGTTAGCCTTTTACCGATTATCTGTTCCCAGATACTACAAAATCTCTACAATTAGCCCTTTATTTTTGAAAGAGGAGGAGAACATTATAAAATGTACAGCTTTATCATTGATATTAGATATATTT